>NC_051183.1:81980450-82037779 GCF_013339695.2 Rhipicephalus sanguineus | reverse complement strand
CACCAAATGGTACTGGGAAAGTTGAGTTCATCATTCAAGGGTCAATTTCAGTATCACTGCAGCATTTATAACAGAGTAACAAACGTTCTGGGTTTGCTAAAGCTTCAACCAGAACCCAAACGCGCTTTCTCACGCTGCGAAAGAGCAGTATTAAACAAAAAATGCAGCGAACACTACCTACTGCCAGCAGTGGTCGTTTGAAAATTTACTGAATACTTGTTACTCCTAAATTAAAATGAACGTAAGAATGACGTCAAAAAGCTTTTTATACATTATTAGTGACCTGGTTTCAAATTGTCTGCCTGGAAGTTCGCCCAATGATAAGCAATGGCATGCATATTATTAAGGCGAAAGTCTTAAATGCCTCATGAAACGCGAAACTTGACCCCCTATCGCGTTGTCGTCTCCCGTCGACGGCGCCAACACGAGTGATAAAAAACATATTAGCACGTGAAGACGTTGCCATATGACGTCACCGATCGCCAAAACTACTGATGCCATTCTGATGTCATCGTGACATCACAGTGACGTAATGGTGGCGTCACAGTGACGTCACATGATGACGTAATCACATGACATCGTAGCTTAGTCAAAGGCGGGGTGAACATGGAGGCAGTGCAAGAACAGCTGAGGTGCCTCCAATCCTGGAAGCAGTGGAAAACCATTTTAGGTGCAGGAAGCTTTCGCACGGTGGCGGGGCAGGATCTGGGGTCTAACGTCCCAAAACCACGGTATGGTTATGAGAGACGCCGTAGTGGAGGGCTCAGGAAATTTCGACCACCTGGGGTTCTTTAACGTGCACCTAAATCTAAGTACACGGGCCTCAAACATTTTCGCCTCCATCGAAAATGCAGCCGCCGCGGCCGGCATTCGATCCCGCGACTTTCGGGTCAGCAGTGAAGGGCCATAACCACTAGACCACCGTGGCGGGGCGCGGGGCAGGATCAATACATCGACTGAGAAGAAAAACAAGATGGCGTTCGCCTTCCAGTCGTCTCACGTGAGTGTATAAGGGACTCGGTGAGCTTTTATTATCATCATCATCAGCCTGTCTACGCCCACAGCAGGGCAAAGGCCTCTCCCATGTTCCGCCAATCAACCCGGTCCTGTGCTTTCTGCTGCCACGTTATACCTACAAACTTCTTAATCTCATTTACCCACATAATTTTCTGTCTTCCCCTCACGCGTTTGCCCTCTCTTGGAATCCAGTCAGTTACCCTTAATGACCACCGGTTATCCTGCTGACGTGCTACGTGCCCGGCCCATACGACATTAGAGTTTAATCAACCAAGGGACCAGGCAGGATTTCGTACAGGCTTCTCGACAATAGACCATATTCATACTATCAATCAGGTGATAGAGAAATGCGCGGAATACAACCAACCCCTATACATAGCCTACCACTGCAACCGGCCTCTCTTCAAAACTACTGCCGAAATACGAAGGCCCCTACCGGGTCGTCGAGCGCACATCCCCGGTCAACTACCTGATCGAAACCATCGAACCAGCTTCAGACATGCGCCGTCGAGGGCGCGACATAGTCAACGTGGAGCGCCTCAAGGCCTACTATGACCCACTCATAGTAACGAGCTGTTAGGTCGCCGGACGGCTCCCTTTTCGTACCCGGTGTAATTGCGGCGAAGCAATTGGTAATGCTTAACGGTTGCGCTCTCCAGCGGCTCCTAGTGGGTCGTCCTCTTCTAAACGCCGCTCGCGCTTGGGGCCCGTGCTTCTGCCTTGACTGTCGCCATAGTGCATTGTCGCTGAGTGCCGTCCAATAAACCGCTTAACAATTAGTTTAAAACGCCTTTGAACACTGTGCCGCCGAGCCCCTCGGCGGCACAGTGTTCGACTTATGTCTTACCTACGACGCTGCCAAGAAAGAGGTCAGTGCAGCGTCTTCAAGCGCTGATACTGATGACAGTGCCCAGCCACAATTTGTTCACGCGCCAAGAGGCGGCAGTTCTGAAGCGAGCAACACGAAATTACTCATTCGCTTTTGAGCAGTCGGTATTTCTGGCTGCGGTCAGCAAAAGTGTGTGGCTGAATATCTGAGGATAGCGACTGTGTTGGCAAAAGAGGAAGTGGCCGTTCGAGTAAGCCTGTGCCATATTTTAATCATGAAATTTACTAGCGATACGTCCAGACGTAACAAAAAGAGTTGCTGAAGTTACTACCACCGCATTAACAAATATGTACAGCCAATTAGTCACTCTTGTCATTGTGCCCCGGTTGCGGAATGGTTTGGACTTCTCGACGCTTGTGTTTGTTTGCCGAACTATCGAAGATTCCCTGGACTGTGTGAAATTATGTACATTTTGTGCATGTGTGCATGTGAGTGTTGTTATTAAGCGATGAATTCTATTGGAATAAATGACAAGATTTGATGGCATTATTCCAATACATTAAAAATTGGTACTGCTAGGTCAGTAGTTCTAATTGGGTATTTTAACAGTTGATCATTTCCTTCTTTTTTTTTTGAGCATTATTTTGCCTTGGCCTTACTGTTCCAAGGTCGTAATTTTCTCTAAAGAATAATCGCGTTAGTGGACGCGCTAGCAACCATCGCGGACGTCCTAGCTCTAGCAGTAGTGACGCGAGCAAAATAGTGAGCGCCGAACGTGCACCGCTAAGCGGCAGTATAAGTTGCTGGCGCCCCAACGACACGGGCCAACCACTAGCAGTGGCGAGTCAAATACACACGATGCACAACACAATTAACGTAACTTTAGAAACTGCTTGTCGGTACATCTGGACTTGACGCTACCACAGCCTGATAAACAGAACCACTATTTCAATGTATCTATGACTTGACGCTTGCTCAGACAATTACAATGACCATGCTTGTTACGGCACATCGGCTGGCTTTGTCAGTTTGGATGCCTTGGACATGTGAAAGTAGTAGTTCAGAAGTATTTTATTGCGAATCGTGCATATCGCTTCTGGATATGAGTCAAGACAAAGAGAGGCTGCATTGTGCTATATGCCAGCTGTCAGCAGATGTGAGCCAATTGAAGAGAAAAGGGAGTTTCTTTGTCATGACTGATGTAAAAGAAGAGCTCGCAATGTTATAGTCAGGGAGCTGCCATTCAGCAGCCTTGCAAAGCTAAGAAATTAGCTTGTTCACGAAATGCAGTCATGAGTGATATCAAATGGGATGGTTCGTAAATGACTCCAGCAAATCAGATTTACGCAATAAAGTGACCATTTTATAATTTTCGTACCGATGGTAGTCCAATGTAACGTCCTCTAATACGTCTTGTTGGCCTCTTCAGCTGTCAATCAACGAAATTGCATAGCCCCATCGAAATTCCAGCCCTTTTCTCAGTGGCTTGTGCTTTGGGTGGAACATCGCAATATGGCTCGGTTAATGGAAAAAAAATGAAACCATTCACACAATTATGGAGAGTTTTCACATGCAGTATGCCTTGGTGTCCAAGGTATATCCATCCCGTGTCTGCGTTGTTGCCCTGTCAGTACAGCTGTGGAAAACGAGACCCGCTTCAGCGGCCTATTTGGTTGCCAACGGTGCCTAGCATGTCGACATATGAAGCCGGTAAGTTTGTCGCAGCAATATTATTTGTTAAATGATATTCACACTAATCAGTTTGGCAGCATATTAGTATTCCACTGTATGATATAACATTGGCAAGTATGCTATCAAATACATGATATTGTATTGATATAAGATGCTTACCGAATTATTTTTATATGTATCATGATCAACCATGTGATAGGCTGATCATCGTTCTTTCAGTAAAATTAAATAGTTAAGTACTGTCTGGCTAATTGAAAGTTGACACTGTGCAACTAGCCTACGGTGCAATGTGCTCAAAAGTACATAAAGATACTTATGAAACTGCTGCACTCAGTCGTGTTTTCTATAAAGCCTTTGCTTGTGTATTTTACTCCTATAATACTTTGCGAAGAGGTGAAGGATGCACATTTTTCATTCAAGCTTCAAAGCAAAAAGCCTGGGTTTGCACAAACAGCGTCAAAGTACGCATGCCTCCTTGTGGAATCACTAAGAGAATACGTAATAACACACTTAATCCTGTGCACTTTCATAGTTTATCATAGTATCTCTTACAGAATAGATCATTTTGGTTGTTCGTGGCGAGCTCACTGCGTTTTTATGTGTATTTTGAGGTGCCATGGGACATGAGTGGCTATATTGCTAATGTAACGTGCGCTACAATTATTCATATTTACAGCAACCGTGGCGTAGGCCTATTTGCCAACTATTCGCCCTAGTCTCGTTTTCCTTTTTTGTCCCATGTGTTCATAATATTATAAACTTTCATGGGCTGAAGTAACTTCCAATTCTGCATAATGCTTCTTTCTTAAAGCTTGTATAGTTCAAAAAGGTGTTGCAAGCATACCATTATTTAGGAAATGAAATTGATACAGTATCAAAATGTTGTTCATGCCATATAAGAAGCATTGTTTGTTTGGCTCTGTAGAATTACTCTTGTTAGTGAAATTTTTTCCTAGTGATTATAGAGTTCACACACATAAGAAGAGGCATGTTCAGGAGGAAGCACCTGTCAGTTTGTTCGAACACTTTTTAGCATCTCTCTTCAGCCAGTAGCTAGATTACAACAGCACAACTAAAAGCGCAGTCGAACTCTGATGTCTAACTGCATTTCAGAGAATCCGTCTCTGCATTAACCTTGGGTTGCCTGCACCGGAAAGGACAGCATGAGGCGCATGCACGGATATGAAAGTTGTCATCTAACTGAAGACCTCGGTCTTCAGCTCGCTGCAGTATCTCCACCTTGTTTGCTACTTTGGATTACAAAGCAGTGCATGGGCGTGTCGTGCTGCTGCAGCGAAAAGTTCTACTTAGGTCAATATTTATTATTTTGGCAGCTCCATGGTCTTGCAACTAATGATTATGTGAAGGAAGTTTGCTCCCCCATTAGGTGGGCGTTATCGATTTTGCACTTCTGGCTGCAAGTGGTTGGAAACAGCACTAAACCAAGCAAAGACTTTGCAACGAACCAGAAATGCAGTTTTGTTGGGTGCATTGCACAACAAATTCATCAGCTCATTAATTTTTACATTATCAGCTCTTATGAACTCACTTCAATCGGCACTTTATTTGTTAATATGTTCAGCTCTGTTATGATTGAGCATGAATGTGAAGTGGCAAGCCCTATACAGCCTCCAAAAGAACTGGATATCGGATTTCAATTGTGGGTGCTTTCTGCTACGACATGTGGCACTAGCAATGCCGGCCGTAGCAGTCTTTGTCAGGGCTAGGGTGTGTGCTTTCATGACCTCTATCTATGTGAACAGACTTCCAAATTCTTGCTTGCAATGATCTTGCTATAGTCATGTTTAGACTGCGTCCAAGCAAGAGAGTTCAGGAGAAGGTGGTAGCTTGAACTAATGAAAAATTATTGACCAAGGAATGTCGCTGGAGACATTGTTTGGGCAAGACTTACCTTGTGAAGACCAGTTTTTATGTTGAAATGGCTCCTTAGAAAAGTTGTTTAGAGTCATGCTGTAAGTGCTTTACAAACTGTTTTTCAGATCACAAGGCATACCCGACTATATTTGAATGTGAGCATTGTACCACTACATTTGCTATGCTCGTTACTTGTATGAAGTGCCCTCATACTGTTTATGAAGACATTTTAAGATGCAACTTTATCAGCTTATGCTGTGATGGCACTGCATGTTCTACCCAGCCTCGCAATTTTTCTCTTGCTCTGGTTGTTTCTGGCTGGCCATGAGCTGTCAGACTATATCAGGATGACCATGGGTTTGCGATTCCCAGTTTTCAGGCTGAACTTTCTTGTATGACACATTGGCAGAGGGCTTCTTGTCATTCTTAGGGGCTTGCTTGATCGCAGCAAGGTAGATGCAAGAATTCGGCCAATCTATAAGACCAATTAAGACATCGACCCTATACTTACACAACAATAATTACCGACGAAACGTACCGTATATACCGGAATCTAGCCTGGCCAAATTCTAAGCCGACACCCGAAAGTTGGCTGACAAAAAAAACAAAAAAAACTTTCCTAGAATGCAAAGCCAAACGAAATTCACGAGGACAGCGTAAAAAAAACACATTTATTAAGCAGGAACGCTTCAAGCTCATTCTTTATCGCCGCTAGCCTCATCGCTGATATCCTTGTTGCTGTGTTCTTCAAACAGTGCACTGTCTTCTATGCCGATGATCACATACATAGGCAGCACTTTTCGGGTGCACGCACGATCAGAGAATCTGGGAAGTAGTCACACGCTGTAGCTACCCAGGCCGCCACCTGTGACAGTTATGCTTGGTTGATGCGGCCCGTTGGTATCAGCTGATGATCTTCCTCAGTCTGCTAGTCGGTGGACAATACCTGCAGGCGATTCTTGAAAGGCTTGCGTGCTGACATAAAATGGCTGCAACTGGCCTGTCATGCCGCCCGGTATCACAGCGAGGTCCGTCCGCTAGGAGCACATTTTTGCACAAAAGGGCTTCCGTACACCGCCGCTACACAATCTTACCCATTATTTAGTCATGGTACCTGTCATCCATTTATTTGGTTTGCCCCCCAATGATGTTCTTTGGAAAGGTTCTTTTCAGGGCAGCATCTTCTTAAAATGCAATATAAGGAGGGAGCTTATTTCCACCAGGTTTTTAGGATAGCATCACGGTGGTTCACTGCTTCTCGTGGCTCGCAGAACACGCCTTCACTTCTATGGCGTCCTTTTTTTGACGGTGTATGCCACTGGCATATAGAGATATATGGGCTTTCGGTCGCCGTTTCTCAAGATTTTCCGGTCTCAAGTGTTGAGAACGGACACAGTTTTAGACGCGAAGCATTTTATCGTGGAGTTCAAACCGGTGGTGGTGGTGGTGGTGTGTGGCGTGACCACCCTTACTGAGCATGCGCATACCCTCTCCACACACCTCCTCTCCACTCCCCATCACCACTCCTCCTCTCCACATGCCCTCTCTCATTCCCCACTGTCCACTTACCATCTCCACTTACCCTTTCCACTTTCCTTCTCCCCTTTCCCTCTCCACTTTCTCCATCTCTACTCCCCCTCTCTACCTCCCCTCTCCCCTCCCCCGCTGCACTCTTCCGCTGAAAGGCGGGCTAGACATGCCGAAATTCTCTCCTGCGCAACGCCGTGATGAGCGCCAGCGCATGCGCGTCCCCTCCCCCTCTGTCTCCTCTCCTACGCTGCCCACCTCTGGCGCACCTGTCGACCGCGTTCACCGCTCGCCCTGTGAGAATTAACAGCCAGGCTAGAGAGAAGAAAAGGCGCAAGTAGCGTTCCTCTTCGCGTTCGACGACGCGAGGTCGGTAGCATGCCTAACGAACGCCAACGGAACGCGATCGTGCAAGTGCTCCGGCTTCGCATCGCCTCATGGTCCCCTTAGCGGGAAATGGTGTAATTTTTTCTAAAACTGAGCCTTCAAGGCATCCTTCTTGAGATGTAATTTTTAGTAACAAAGCTTACGGAATCGTGAATGTCATTGCAACTCGGGTATATCGCTCCCACTCATAACATCTTTCTTAGCCCTGCAAAGCGTTGCCAAATGATTACAGTGCTCTCAACGTCACTTTACCAAGAATGAGGTAAATGTTGTTCATACACGAGTAGTGATTCCAGACGTCTCTCCAGCTTTTTAATAAGACCGGTAGCACTCGCTATCCTCCTTCCGGACAAGCCCAAGCGTCCCTCTGTCATTGAAAAAAATATATTTAGGAGGGGCAAGTTTTATTTCGCCTCCAACTCAATGTAACCGCATTGCTTCCTAACACACTACATCAGCGTTTTCACAAGACGAATAGAACGTGTGGTTGTAAAAACTGGTCTAACTTGTAGTTATGGCATTAGTTCCCACGGAGAAAGGGAACGCACTAACCACAAGGGCTCTCGTCGGATAACTGTGGAAAGTCCCTTTCACGCGTGCAGGAACATATCGACAAGGTGCGTGTTTCATCTTTTTGAAATGGGTGTGGAGGTCTCTCCTTCTCTCGTGCACGTCGAGCGGGCGTATGATAGGGCACAGCTTCAATAGGGATTCGCTTTGTGCAAGGGAATATATATGAAGTTCAATAATTCCTAAACCAAACAGAACGGTCGGTACCTGTTGCTGCATCGTCAGCGCACTTATTTTCAAGGCGCAACAAATTTTATTCTAGAGGATACACGCCCTTCTAGCGCTTTATAAGGTAAATTTTCAAAGTAAATTTAATGCTGATTGCAGTCCTCTCCCAACATAAATGTGTTCAGGAACACATTTATGTTGCTCGATGTATTTCCTCGCTGAATTTTAAAGTATTACTGATACCTTTAAAATATGGGATAGCCTAAATTCGGTGAAGAACTGTAACTTCAACGAAAATTATATCGTTTCTACAATAAAAACAGATGACAATCGCAATGACACAAGTATTCCTACTGCGAGTTTTAAAGAATGTCAATATTAATACGTTGCCCGGTTCAAATACAGCGTAGAATGAACAACATCACCCTTCATGACACGTGTGTTTTTGATATGGTACTATAATGAAAATAATTGCAGTGGTCCGAAAATTGTCTATACGGTTGTACAACGCAAATATCGAGGGCATACACCGCGCATATTTCCGAACGAGGTGCACGGTTACGACACCGAATTTCTCTTTGCGACCAGTATAATAAATGCGAAGCATTTCTCAGCGAACCTTTGGCACTTGGAGCGTTTCTATTTGTGTATCTATCTATCTATCTATCTATCTATCTATCTATCTATCTATCTATCTATCTATCTATCTATCTATCTATCTATCTATCTATCTATCTATCTATCTATCTATCTATCTATCTATCTATCTATCTATCTATCCTCCTACGCCTGGGTGCTCTCATGATCACCATCTTAACTTGGTGTAGACCTAAATAGACATGGGAGGGAAAGATGATTTCATGAATATGACTGTCGGGACAACACATGAATAACCTGAAATTCTCGTCGCGTACGTCGTCCAACCCTTTCCTCCAGACACGTGTGGCCCATACTCGTTTACCACGGGCCGCGGTGTACAGGTATGCGCCACAGGTGATTGGCAGTTTATATCTACCCCCGAACGGCGAGAACAGACGTTGGTAATTGAAATGAGAGAGCGTTAAGAAAAACCGACATCGGCATCGTTGACCCGACGAATGGAAAGACTAAGAATTAGGATCCCAGCAGGACTCGTACCCAAGGAGTCTGCATGGCAATCAGGTATTCTACCACAATGTCACGCCAGGTCTAAAAAACTGGTTTTGAAATATAACGCTCGCTGTTAGCTACCTGAAGGATCTGCGCTTTCTGGCGTAGTGGTTAGCGCCACGCACTGCGGAGCGAGAGGTCGCTGGTTCGTTTCCGCGCTTCGGAAGTATTTTTCTGAATAATTTTTCTTTGGGACTTTGATATATATATATATACATTACTTATACATAACGGTGCATGACGGCGGCGACAGCGACGGCAAAATCCAGCCGAGAGTGTCCATATAATTGCTATCGCAATAAAACAACCTATGCAGGCGTAATGCCGGTGCAACGTCTATTGTGTTTGTGGTGCTGGCTAGGTAATTTTCAACAAAGCAAGAAACACTAGATATGTACTCCTACGATACAGGCGTCATATCAGATTAACGTATGTGGTGCCAGTGTTGGCTCCGCTTTTATAGAAGTCTAATAAACATTACATTTGTACTCCTATGATTCAGCAAGCTATATTGAAGCATCGGTCGAGTGCGGTGGAATACATTAACGAAAGTTACATGTGACATTCACATTATTGCACCGTGGAAGGCACTAAATTTTGATGATACTTACGTATGTACTCTAACGTGAGGGCTGGCGTTATGTCACACCATAAGTTACCCTTTAAATGCCAGTGTAGTCGACGTGCCTGCTAAGCTCACAATGTGCACATGGCTACTACACTTACAAAAACACGTCGATCCACCTCGTAACGCTTGGCTCAAAGCCATAAAGTACAGTATACAAGTACTCGCTGACTGCTTCACATGAAACCGATTCCCATAACGCGTGGATTCTGCCGAATTTTTTAAACGATACGTCTGCTATAAAGATATGCGTCTTTGTCTGTGTCTGTTCGTCAAAGAACACTCATTTGTCAAGAAAATGAAGCATTCGAAGGGATCGTGTTGCCAGGCTGCGCATAGCAATCATTCACCCTAATGACGTACAACCTGCTTCACGCGCGTCATTATAACACGAATGCTAGCACATGTTGATTTGACGTGAATCATAGAGGGTGGTGCGAGCAGGTTCCGAAATCAAGTTTATCATATATGCACTCAATAAGAATTTAGTATTTGTGCAAAGCACCACTCTCCCAAAATTGGCTTAAATGAAGCGGACGGTACTTTTATAAGGTGATAAGTATTACTCAGCCGAAGAGACCTAAAAGGCAAGCACTTACTTATATGGCTTAAGTGCAAATCATTTTCGAATTTGTATTCCCCTTTCCGAATACATGAAAACCTACCTCGTATTTCAATGAGAGTGACCAGTGAAAAAGCCGAACGGTGTGACGAGGCGGCCGGTTCGTTGTAATCTTTAGCAAATTGTAATAAAATAACAAATTCAATGTTTTTATATAGTGACTTATAGTGAGAAAACATTCCAATTCACACAATTTCAGCCTTTTCTGTATAGTTTCACAGAGTATAAAAAATATAGAGAAGTTCAGACAATGATGAAGTCATAAAATAAATCATCAGGACTACGTCAAGTCTCGCATAGAAGCAGATTGAAAAAGAAGAACTACGTTTAACAGACTGTCAAACTATGGAAAACGTAAGTTAGAAGAAACCATATTTTTTTTACGTTCCGTCGTAGAACGTTGTATGAGAGAACACCAAAAGTCTTACGCCTTTACGGAATACGTGATTATTTAGAGTTGAAAAACTCTGAATGTTTTTAATATGCTTCAATACAGTTGAAACTTGATTGAACGCAGTGATTCACGTTACATTAATAATTTCGTTAAGTCGGGAAGATGGTAAAATCAAGAAAATTTTTTTTTGTCCTTGTAGATCTAATATTGCAATCTCATCATCATCATCATTCTTATCATCATCAGCCTGTCTACGCCCACTGTAGGGCAAAAGCCTCTCCCATGTTCCGCCAATCAACCCGGTCCTCTGCTTTCTGCTGCCACGTCATACCTACAAATTTCTTAATCTGATCTACCCACCTAATGTTCTGTCTCCCCCTAAGGCGTTTGCCATTTCTTGGAATCCAGTCAGTAACACTTCATGACCACCGGTTATCCTGTCGACGTGCTATATGCCCGGCCCATATTGTTATCTAGCCGTCCCTAAAAGCTACCACGTAATGCTGCGAACCTACGCCTGCATGCGCGAAAAGCCCGCGAGGGCGGTCCGAGGGTGTCCCATACATGGGGCCTCCCACGTATCCCACACATAGGAGGCGCGATGTCCGGGCGATGCAGGACAGCTGGAGGGTCACGTGAAGCTACGACAGGCTACCAATATGCATTTATTATGCATTAAACGATACCGAATGCATTCATTATGCGAACGGGCCGAGGAAAGAAGTTGTGAGGAGACGATCGATTCATACTCTCTGTCGCATACAGCATGAAATAACGATAGGAACCTTTGCCTCCCCTCGCATGACTGAGCATGCAAGTGCGCCACCGACTGCCGAGTCTGTTGCTCCGTGGGCGCGGCGCACAGCCTTGTCATAAAAAAGCGCTGTGGCAACGATGCCTAGATGTTCTAACGCGAAAGCCTTAGAGCGTGCGTTCCAGAAAAGACCCATCTCTGTGAATACTAGGAGGAAGGCACCGCTTTTTACTCAGTTATATCAGGAAAAACTTGGATAAGTCGAGTTTCGTGCCCAAGTCTGTTCGTTAACTCGGGTTGAAGACAATACTGAATCCTGTGGGTATATGTGGGAAGTCATCGTTAGACAGAAAACTTCGTCAAATTGGTTTCGTTAGGTCACATTTTAACGGCATTTTGAATAATTTAGAATGTTCACTAGAATTGAATTGTATTACTTTCTTCATCTAATTCTCAGCATCCAAGCTGTTGTAGGTCCAGTCCTAGAAAAGTGCCGCTGTTAAATTGAAACTATAGAAAGAATTACGAAAATCAAAAGGAATGACAATAACGAGTTCCAAAACAGAATTAAAATATTACGTTGGCTTTTGCTGCAGTTTGCGCCGTTGAAACAGGAAATAACGAAGTAAAAATGAAGGGCAATCTGTAACTGTACGCATATGCATGTCTCCTTCAAGCCCTTTGCCACTGTACATTTGTGAAGAAAAATGTATGCAGCTGCGGTGACATTTCCCGTTAGTGAGTATTGTAATCGTGAGTAATTTTTATGGCGCTAGCACCTACGACACCAAGTTCCTTGCGTTGTACCCGAGATTCACCACTGAGATGGGTTTTCCGTAATTTGGAAAACGCACAGAACAATAGTAAAAGAACACAAGAAATGTGTTGCATAGGATATATATGATGTAGGAACATAAGGCTATTATAGAAAGCGGCCAACATCTACTCCAAAAATTCCTTTGAATTTTAATAGGTGCGCACGCGCATAAACGAACAAATCGGTTCTCCGTAAGTCAACATAGTAAATTTACGTTCGCACGGTACGGAGTACGAAAGCGTAGCGCTACATAAAAATATCAAACTGTTAACCACAGCAATTAATTGTATAATAAGGCCGTACAAGGCCGAGAGCCAGGATCCCAATATTAGGAGGACGGCGCTTGGGGATGTTAAGACAACCCCGACAGTTGACTCATCAGTTAACTTAGCGTTGATTCATAGCAAATGGTAGAGGGAAGGCCTGACGTAGCTGCAGTAGTATGCACATGCCCTCCCACCCGCTCCGCGGCGCTCGCTTCGCGCGCGCTCAGTGTTAGCGCTCCACCATGCGCTGTTACTTTCGTGACGCCAGCGCGGTGTGGCGTGAAGCGCGTGATTCCTTCGGAGCTCTCTTAGCGGCGTACGAGTATCCTCCACGCCACGGCGCTCGCTTCGCGCCCTCCTCTCACTCCACCTGACACCGAACACTACGGGCTAGCACCATTGAAGGCACTCAAGTGAACATGAAAGTCGCCATTTTTTTTTTATTCGCGCAACACGCGCAATATAAGAAAATCTGAACAGCGTCATCGATCCTTCCTAAGCTACTGTATTTTGTATATATGTAAATGAAATGGAATAGCAATAAATAATGCGGAGTAGGCAAGTGTGCTTGTTCACCTTATTGTCAGAATACATAATGGAAATGCCCAGAGAAAGCATACTTGGTAAATGACGAATGTGTCGCTGCCTATTAGACATCGCATGATAAATTCACAAATAAAAGTGCAAAGCTTATACCCTATTAGTAATCAGCATTCTTTAGGCAATACTAACTGGAACATCGGATGCCGCAGTGCTAATCAGAAAAGAAAATAGATTTTCTGCTGATAAAAATGACGTTCTTATTAGCTGTAGACTGTACATCATATCCTCCATTACTGTGACTGCATTGTCCCACCAACCCATGTCGGTATATATTTTGCTTTGTCTTCGTCATTCTATAGCTTCATTTGTCATGCTTACTCTGATGCTTGAGCAGACTTCAGATTATTTGCTGCGTTATTGAAAGCGGTGAAACAAGGAGTAAGTTTAGAAAGGCTTTTGTAAGGCAACATAGTGCATTATGTAATGTACAGTGCAAATAATATCGAAAATGACTGGTGCTGCTTTATTTCCAATTTATAATGTCAAACCACCGATTTTATATACGAAAATTTCGCCGCAATAGAGTGCGTAAGTACATTGAACTAACGTGACGCCACTAGCATGCTAGCTCACATGACCTTTAGCTCAAAAAATCACTACGCGGTAAGCAGGTTCCACTGACGTAACCAAATATTAAAATGATTTTTGCACGCAAGTCGGCTGTATGGAGTTAGCAAGAACAAATAATGATTCAGATGTACTGATACATTGATATTTGACCACGTGTAAAGCGGCAATGTTTCATAACAGCGTTCTGGCGAAACAAAACATAGAGTATCGGAAGAGCCCGAAACACGACTGTGGGGGATGTTGTCGTATATGTGTGATGGCGTAACGACTTTCCAGTATAAATTTGTAACGAAGTTCAACCAGACAATGCAAAGAGCTCACACGCAGTGTATTTTATACTGGTACACAACGTCATAGCTATGAATATGCGACTGACTCTTCCGGGAAATCTCAGTTATTTGTTTATCCTTGTGCACCGAAACCCCCGCATTGACGATTTCCTTTGTGTAACAGCCACCGATCGCAGTCTATGCCTTGAGGCACCACGGGCGCGGGCATGTTTAACAGGAGCCAGGGCCATCTTTTGACCGCTATATTTAGCATTCCATGGCCCAGTGTCGAATAAATATTCTGTCTTATTTCTGTTCCGTTTTGTCTCACGTCAGATTTGAGGCTATGACAACGTAAGCATAGGCGGAAATCAGCATTTTTTTTCTGAAGGCAGACTTCAAATGGTATTTCTACTTCTCAGAAATTCATCTGTTCTTACATCGAAAACAAATGCGATTGCCTAATGTCACTCGGCTTCTTTATCTCCTTAGCTAACATGCGTCGATATCGTGGGCTGTGCGTGAAACTTTCTAGCATGCTTAAGTGGAGCGTGTAGGGATTGGGGTGCCATCAGCATTATTTGACTCATGCACTTCTCGCTGCCTAGCAGAGGATGGCTTAATTGCCACTTTCGCGGCAACTTGCAAGAAGCCGCTAACGAAACGCGTCCTGTGTAACGAAGAACTCGCAGAGGAATGTCATAATTGCGCAGAAATGGCTAGCTATGGTTTAGAACTACAGGAAATATTTTATTACACAGACAAGTTCATAGCAGCCAGTACCAAAGAGTACCTATTACGAAAGTGGTGGGCCTGTACCGAGCTTTTATTCCACGTAGAACGGTCCTGCTTTTCCATATTATTTCGATAGCAATTATGTAGGCACTCTCGCCTCATTTATGCTGTAGCCGTCACCGTCGCCGTCATGCCCCGGATATGTATGTATACATATATAGGCATAAATAAAAACAAAGCAGAAGAAAAAAATTCGAAGCACCCGACTGGGGATTCGAACCAACTCAACCATGCCCCATGCATGCGCTGGCGAAATAACAGCGAGCTATTTATATACACAATTTGCCGCTGGTGTTAAGCAAATCTCGGATTAGCCTGATCGTGTTTTCTTTCACGCAACGCTGTTAATTTTCTTTCAGTTTGAAAACTGCCCTTGAGACGAGCGCGAGAAAGTGGCCCTTTTCTGTACCCACTCGTGATGTGGAAGGAAAAGAAAGAAAGAACACCGGACGCGCCTTACATCAGACGCCCCTGTGTGGTAGAGGACGTAGCGGTCACTCCACGCGCCGCAGTTTAAAAGAAAAAGAAATATATATGAGCGTCTGATTCTCCATTATCGACACTTTCAGACGCAACGGTCCTAATTTTTACAGCGAAAGCTGTTATGAGATCATTTCACCGGCCGTTTTTGGCGCCGTAGTTGTCCGCCGCCGCCGCCGGTGTCCGTAACCAGTATCGCTCGAAATAAGAAAAAAAAACTAAATAAGAAAAAAACTCCAGGATGGAACGAGGTTCGAACCTGGGCCCGCTGCGTGGGAGCCCGGTATTCAACCTCTGAGCCATCCCGGTTCTTGAAACTGCTTTGCAAAAAGGTCCTATACAGGCTTCATGTCGGGAAGGAACCACATTAGCATATGCAATATAGCGTGGTAGAAGAGTAAAATAAGCACCAAGCGTCGCACAACGCGAATTCATTAACCAGGCGTCACACAATGCGAATTGCGCAACGAGTAGGTTGTTGAATGCTTCCAACCCATTACAAAGGGCTCTGCCATAATTCTTCGTCGTCATCAGGCACAGCATCAACAAAGTGCGCATAATGCCTTACATGTGTTTAGCAGGTACCACGGCTGTCCGTAGAATGACGAAAAATGGCACAGTGTCTGCTGCCCTACTTCTCAAAAACTACAATGATTTATAGCGTAGTGGGTTCCTCGCAAGTGCACTTGTATTGGTTTCCAAGGAAGCCCATAAGCGCATGATCCATTTCCTCGGGGTCTCAGTAAAATTACAATGATTTAGAGCGTAGTGGGTTCCTCGCAAGTGCACTTGTATTGGTTGCCAAGGAAGCCCATGAGCGCATGATCCATTTCCTCGGGGTCTCAGTAAAATTACAATGATTTATAGCGTAGTGGGTTCCTCGCAAGTGCACTTGTATTGGTTGCCAAGGAAGCCCATAAGCGCATGATTCATTTCCTCGGGGTCTCCATAAAGGTCTTCGCCCCCCCCCGCGTCTCTCTCCCACGTCAACGTATGTTATACAGCATGACGGGAGAGGGAAATAGCGACCGGCCGTCACCCAATGCAAATTGCATAACTGGTGGGCCGTTTAAAGCTTCCAACCCATTAGAAAGGGCTGAGCCATAATTCTTCATCGTCATCAGTCGTCGCGTCAACAAAGTGCACATAATGCCTTACAGACGTGTAGCTGGTGCCTCGCTTCTCCGCAGAATGACGAATAATGTCTGAGTAGGTGCTTCCCAACTTCACAAAAATTGTGATTTATGGCCTAGTGGGTACCATTCTAGTGTACTTCTATTGTAGCCCCAAGAGAGCTTGCAACGTGCTCTAGAAACGCCGCTCTTCCAGCTTTCGCTGTGACTGTGCTGCGATTTCAGCGCAGGCCTGGCGTTTTTTTTTCAATGTGAAAACTGCCATTGAGACGCGCACGACAAATTGGCCTTTTTCTGTACCCACTCGTGATGTGGAAGAACAAAAACAAAAAAACAAAGAACACTTGGCACACCAGGCACACCAGGCACACATTGCATCACACGCCCCCGTGTGGCAGGAAACACAGGGGGTCGCTCCACGCGGCGCAGTTTAAAGAAAAAGAAATATCTAAGAGCACCTGATTCTCCATTAGAGAGTTTGAAAATTGGCGACCCAAGACACTGGGTCACCACGCTGCGTTGAGTAGGCTGCTCTTGCGTTCAGAGGATCATCAGAACTTGAGAAGTGGGTCAAACGCAAGCTGCGGTGGCGCAAACGCACGAGGCGCCACACGTGGTGAAATTAAAATCATGCGAGACGTGGGCCATACAACGTCGTGGCCCGCGCGGCGTCTGCATAGTCTCGCGGTGACCCAAGACGTCTTGAGGAGCCACGCCAGTTCTAGATTTTTGGGTGTTGGCACAACGCGAGCACAAGAGCCCAGGAGTGGCTTGCATTATGCGCATGCGCCCTGGTGACTCGCAAGCTCCTTGATGCCCAATTCTCAAATTCTATATTGTCGACTGTTGCAGCGCGTTACTCAAGCACAAAGACGTAACAACAGGGACAGTTGTTAGCTCTTGCTTGCACTGTACATGCCTGTACGTTCTTTTCGGGCATCCTTCTTTGGGCTTTAGCGGCGCGCTGCAAGTATCGAGCTGCTTCTTGTTGTTCGTGTGACATTCCAATTTCTTGCCATCGCATTCACTGCTTTTTTTGCTTATATTTTGTTCGGCATAACAACTTGGTAATTTGTGCGTAAACATTAATTTGATGATAGTTTTGGAAGTGGTGTGATGTCGCCCAAAAAGGAGGCGATATTACATCAGACTATATATATATATATATATATATATATATATATATATATATATATATATATATATATATATATATATATATATATATATATATATAGTGTGTGTGTGTATACATCAGTCCAATGCGCAACACTGATGGCATAGAAGTTGCGTAATTACAAATACATTATTTATAATTTGTCATGCCTAACCATGCATAAACAATAATCACGAGATGGGCTGTTGTCTCGCACTCACACAGTACAGCGGTGAGCACTCTTAGGGTGAACACGCGAGCGCGTGGCCGACGGCTCTGTCGGCGCCGCGTAACGGTCATCGGTGGAAACATTGCGCATGCGCATCATGCGTTCTACGAAATACTCTTTCCACCGCGCGCACACAAGCGTATCCCCAACAAGCATATCTATGACGCAGTGCGCGTGGTGGAAAGTGTGTATCGCAAAGCACATGCTGCGCATGTGCAATGTTTCCAACGATGGCTGTTACGCGGCGCTGATAGTGCCGTCGGCCACGCGCTCGCGTGTTCACCCTAACAGTGCTCACCGCTGTACGTGCTGGGTTACGTAGCAAGTCAATTGACGATCTTGCACCGATAAGGAAACTCAATATCCTTTTTTTTGCATTGCAAGAAATGAAATCAAGCAACACGTAAGAAAGGCAAGCTCGCTGCAGCAATAAAGTAAAGTGTATGCTTATAAGCCACATTCGCCCGGCAAGGACGCCATACCTTGCGAATATAACGATATGTTTACATGTTTTGCAGGTAACCAGTTGTTATGCAGGTCCCTCGCGCAAGCTTGCAATGCTTGCTGGGCTTACTTTGCTTTCTGTTCACGTTAGAACAAGGGCCTTCATACGTGCTTGCCGGAACCGCCAAACCGGGTACGTACTTTCTTGTTTTCCTGCTTACACCGCAATCATACTTGGAAGAAGTTCATGAATGCGAGTGACAGAAATGTGTGCACTCCACAACATAGTGAACTCAAAGCTGCAATGTACGACTTAGGCGCGCTCAACTTAGTTATTTTTTTACTCATTGTACGAAAGACACCAATTATATCACATAGCTGCATAAAGATTTGTCCAGTGAGATGCGGCTGTGATGCGTGCGAAGTGCCAGGCCAGAAATACCTGTAAAGATGTGCTATCATTCCGTGTTTTTTTTTTTTTTTCATGTTTACAGAAGCATCTAAATGAAGTTCTTCTTGCGGTTGTCCATGTTTGGTAACAATCACAGATTAGAACCCGTGTGGTAAACCGCAGGGCCCATATTCATAAAAACGTATTCTGCTCAAATTTTGTTAAGAGCATATTTCAGTCAGTCACGATGGGTGACATATCATTACTGAAGCCGGCTGACCGATGGGAAAACGAATTTACGAATGCGGAGCTTTCTGAATTCAGCCCGATCAAATCGGAAGATCACCGCTTTCAATGAGTCCGTGCCATTCGAAACCCAACATGCCTAGTAGCCCGCAAAGACGCCACAACGTTGAAGCAACTTTCTCAATGAGGCGGCAACGTTGTGTCAACATTTGGTGCTACTACGGATGTGCTTCGGTGACTTGCTTACCCGCGAGATCCAGATTGTACACAGTGGTCGGCTTTAAAACTTGACCTATATCGATGTTACCAAGTAAGAATATATATCTCGCTGAATAAGTTAGATCATTCACTTGACTTTTTGGTAACTTGCACTTCGCATGATTGTAAAAGCTGTTCGGGCGAGGGCTTGTAAAACCCAGCATCAGTCGCTTGAAGGCTCCACTTTCCTTCCGAATTATTAGAATGGCCGCTGCACGGCCATGCATATCAAAGAATTGCGACGTATGCGGGGGAAATTTAAGAATGTTCAACCTCGTAACTAATTCAGTAAGTGTAGCGTCAAATAAGTTAGAAGTATTCAAATAATGAAGAAAGGTTCGGCAGGTGTTACACGCTCGCCACACAAGAAGGTTAAAGCCTCGCTGCACTAATGTAAGGCAAATGAGATGTGACGAACTAGTAGATATTTCCGGCATTAATTCGACTATTTCAATGTATCGTAACATCACTGTTGTCATTCCATGTCTTTTTCAATGGAATGCATAATTTTGTTCGCCTATAGGCGATTGTCAGACTCCGCACCTATAACTAGGTTTCTCCTTGTGATTGTGATTGTTTTCATGCACACAATGCGACAGAGCCGTCTCGGTAGTGGCATAGTTCTGTGGTCCCTCGCGAAATCAGGGCACGGGCTCTTGATCGCACGCCTCCCCGCCGCCAACTACAACCTACGCACCTGCTGCAATTGTGACGTGAATGAGCCGCGTGTAAGCACACACTTTTCTGCGCAATTGTCTTGGGACTCTGCAAAGTATTTGTTCGTTGGAGAGTCTTCTTGGGCGCGTACTGCAATTAGAGTTGCTAAGCGCCCACTACGCTCCGTAAGACGATACATGGGCCTACGTAACTGTCCACCTAATTGATGGCGTGGCTCATGATCATCACGAACTTCCAACCACCCACTCGTTACGCAAATCACATGGTGTGACGCGTGGTGCGACGCTATGCTTCCGCCATGCAATGCACGCCATGCTTTAGATGACTAGTGTATAAGGTCTTTTCTCGAAAGAAGATTCCAGCGCTGCCATGGTTCCTGCGGCAGAAATGTTGTTTGTATATGTGGCTCCGACTCCTCCTCACGCTCTGATTTTTCTTTGTATCCATGGGAATTTTTTGGAGTGCGTTGTTTTCTTTATGTCGTGGCTAAGGCAGACAACCCATGGCTTCTCCCCAGGCCCGTAGTCAGGAATTTTTTCGGAGGAGGGGGGGGGGGGCACTTGCTGAAAACCTTGACTATTTGAGAAAAACGCCTATTTTCATTATTTATATTGGTACAAACGCCTACTTCACCAAAATTTCGGAGGGGTTGGGGCTCCTAGTCCCCCACACCCTCTACCCTGGCTACGGGCCTGCTTCTCCGCTAAAAATACCTTTAGGCGGCTGCAAACTTTTATGTTGCTATCCTAATGGACAGTCCCAACGCATGTTCAATCTCGCAAGCAGTCATGTCAGTAGATATTCGGAAGCAATTATTGCTTCTACCTTATTGGTACATAACCAAATTCCTGATAGTGACTACGAAAAACATTTTCATATATATGTGATTTTCAATGTTAATACAGTAAATTAACGGTTAAAACAACACACGAGGCGCTACCTTCCCCAGCAGCGCATTATGCCATGATAAACGGCGTAATGCGTGAGTACGATCCCCTTTCATAGAAGTAGTGAGGAGCGTGCAAGACGGGGCGGTACATAAAAACCTTATGTATTCAGGCGGGACTGTGGTGGCCACTGTGACATAGTAGTCTCCCACTAAGCCAATGCGAACTATCGCGTTCTCTTATGGGTTAACGATAATTACCAATCCGATATCTTTTTAAAAATATAAACAACGAGCCGCATGTGTTAAATCCCCGAGCACGGTTGAAATATTACTAAAAAAGCAGCAACGTATATATAAAGTTCAGAAGGGAAAACATTTCGGCGTGTTGGTTGTTCATCGTTCTTCAGGAACCATAGCGCAATAAAGAACACGGGACAAGAAATAGACCAGGACGAGCGCTCACTATGAACTGAGGTTTTATTGCAGAAAAAGTGCATATACGCGTATAAGCACTCTTTGAAGCTGCAATGAAGAAACGAAAGAAGGCAATGGACACGTGTCTATGCCAAGAATTCATGCTCTTTCACAGATGAAAGGACAGACGGAATGCTGACACATCTGTTACCTGACCTAGCTATCTCTGACGCCTGTACGATTTCTCTAGTCGTTTTGTCGTGGTGTCTATACAGAACAACTGCCTGATTGAACAGTGGAACGCACTGTGGCCTCACGTCACACTTCTTGCAATGGGCGGCAAGGTGTCCGTCAATGGTAGTGTTCCCGATTTTGTTGTTATGCTCAAGCAGGCGAACGTTGAGGCATCTGCAAGTTTGGCCTACATAATGCCTTCCACATGAAAGAGGAATTTTGTAAATAAGGCCTCTTGTGCAAGAGACGTAAGCATTCTTGTGTCTGATGGAGCAAACAGGTTTCCGCTTCCTTGTCGGAGAGCTCAACTTACACAAACCCAAAAGCTTGTTTGGTGCGGAAAACACAACCTACTCCAAAACGCTGCCCGACATTCTTTAAATTATGAGACAATTTGTGAAGGTACGGGGTTACAGCCACCTTTTGTTTGGCTCGGTTTTCTTTAGCGGTTGCCTCAAGTTCCGCTCTCTGCTCTTCACTCTGACTCTAGACAGACTTCCTTTTTCGATGCAGGCGCTCAGCGACTGAAACAATGACATGCCTCGGATAGCCTGCTGCCTCCAAACGTGCCACTTGTTTTTGGAGGCTTTTATCCACCAAGTGAACGCATGACTTGCAGAGAGCGTATGACAAAAAATACAGTACGATGTTTTTTTGAATAAGCTTTCTGTACGCAGATGAGTACATTAAGGGCGGCTTGTTTGCTCTCGGTCAATAGACCCAACACACGTGCTCATGATTAAAATGCAGCCTAAATCTATAAACCTAATGTTGAACTCCTTGGGAAATTCCGTGGGATATCGCTGAGCGGCCTAAAACACTGATTAAAAGATGCAAGAATTCGCGTTACAACAGTGTTGGTACTGTCTCTTTCTTGTCCCGCGTTCTTTTTTGCGCTATGGTTTCTTAAGAACAGTACATAAAGTTGTCTTCTAGAGAACGCCATCTCTTCTGCATACAGTGATTCCATTCCTGCCTTCTGACGAACGGTATATCGTGCATAATGTGCAAACGTCTAAACGTTATTTTGGGTCAAGGCATTAAATGTATAGTGCAGTAAGACAGCATTCCTGTTGATATGTTCCCCGCCACTGATTTCGTGGAGCCCCTGAATGGCTTATGTTATCCTTTGTGTTGTTTTGCTGGTCTTAGTTATGTGGTCATTGCCATACCTTGTTTTCTATTTTTTTTGTAACGTACGTTCGTAGTGGAGGTCTCTTTTTCAAAAAGATTGCGCTTTAATTAATTATACATTATCTTGCAACTTTGGCAGACGGTGTTGCTACTGACGCGGCACCTCGAAGTCTCACCTGGCATAGAAAAACTGCCGTCGGCCTTGCTAGCTGAGCTTCCGGATCGCCAGTAGCGCCCAGGAACGCCCGAATAAAATATTTGTTCCGCAATATAGTTCTAGACTGCAGTGTCCAGAGTAGAGCTCACGGGAATGAGCCCGCTTCCGTGAGCGGTATAGAGGTGGATGGTTGCTTGTATGAGCAGCTTTTATTATTTTGCTATATATTTATTTGCTTATTTATTGTTTCCTTAATATACCATCAAGCTACAGATCTACAATAAAGGAAACAGTTCACCACAAAGAGAAACACAAATTATTGTAATTTTATTCCCCATATATACAGAAGAAATATTGATTTGCTCTTTAAATGAACAAGGATATTCTCGCGCTTGTCTAGCAGATATCTCACGCGATGACTCAGGGCAATCGTCTCCAGGCATTTTTAGAAAGAATCGTATAAAAATATGCTAGAATGTCTCTAGAGTAAGACGTGATGATGTAGCTCTTTCCCGTTAAATTAGTGCATAATTTGGGGTAATTTTGTTCCCTTTCCAATTCAGGAAAGGATCCACTTTACTACTTGAGAGGAGGCGCGGGAGGTACAAGACCCCCAAGGAGACATCCAAGTCTTCCGACAATACACGAAGGGCGTATGTATACTGTACTTCCCATGGTATTCATTGTGACTTATAGAGTAGACGTGGGAAGAACTTCAGACGTAAATGCATATATTATAATGCGCTGCACACCGCATTGAGAACACGTAAGAACTGCGCGACAAACTCATGTTGAACTTTTTTTTTTACTTTTTTGCTCTTGCGCTATAGACAAGTCGACAATAGACATGTCGGGTAGCTGTTTCAAGCGTTTCTAAAGAAGGACAACAGACAGCACACTCAGTCAAGCGAAAGTATTCAAATCATAGGGAATATATGTGATTATTTCGTTGGAGCCTTATAGCTGGTAAGTTTTAAGATGAACCCACCAAATAGGTGATTTTGCGTTTTGTTTTGACGTGAACACCGGCCTGTCTGGGAATACAGCTGCTTCCACCAGGAAATCTTATCAGCCTTCGTTAGTTCAGTTAATAGCCCCAACACACTAGATTTATGTATTGATGAAATTTTCGCTTTGCTGTTCACCTGGTGTGCAACTACTTGGGAGTCCCATAACGTCATTGCTTGTGTTTTCCGAATCTAAAATGTCGAAAGAAAAAAATTAAACAAAGTCCACGCTTATGAAATCTGAGTAAACAGCCGAGTTGGCAAGCACGTGCCACCACCTGGCGAATGCAGATTAAGTTCTTCCTTCATCTCCTTCTCCATATTTTCTTAATCTTTCTTTCTTGATCTCTTTCTACATCTTCGTCTGCTTCTTATGTATTTCTTTATCTATGTACTTCTCTAGCGCCTCTTTCTTCTTATCCCTCCTCCTCAATCTCACTTCTCTGTCCCACTCCTTGCTATGCTCTAGTGTACGTGGCTGGCTATAGTACAACCTTTCACCACCTGTTTTAGGGGCGAAGCTCCTTAAGGCGGCACCCGTTCGTCCCTCGTAGTAATGCGTAACCAGTCGTAACGCTAGTACCAGATCTTGACCTCCAAAGTGGTACCGGTGGGAGATTTTTCCTGTGCGTTGTTGAACAATAAAAAATTCGCAGCGTGCGCGTTAACTAAAAGCCGAATTCTTCTGTCTCTCATTCCCCATTAGCAGCCATTGGCATGTTCCAGTAGGAAACGTTAGTAGAAGTAGAAGTGTAAGTGTTAGCTAAAAGCCGACTTCTTCTGTCTCTCATTCCCATTAGCAGCCATTGTTTACCTCCAAGGTAGTGCCTGGTGAGATTTCTCCTGTGCGTGATTAAACAATAAAAATTTTGTTCAAAACGCCGTTGATTGATGAAATAAACCAACGAAAGACGCCAGATGTTTTCTAAAAGCAAAGCGAAAGAACACCAGATGTTTCTAAAGCAAAACGAAAAGACGCCAGCTGCTTAACGAAAGACGCCAGATGTTTTCTAAAGCAATGGTTTTCTAAACAATGAAAATTCACAGCGTACATGTAAAATTAAAGTGAGCTGCAAGTCGTCATAACTCTCATCGAACCTTTAGTATAAACGCGCCCGATCTCACGTCGGTGATGATGTACTGGGCAGAATTCACGGAAGATTCACGGTTTACCGATGAACCTCCATAGCTTCGCCCACTCATCATCATTCTCTCCGTGGACTTGCTGTGATTTTTCCTCCTTATATAGGTTTTACAAGTCTTTCTGTTTCCCATCTAGCGTTATTAGGTTTGTTTGTTATTGTAGTGAATAGATTTCCTCAATGCGCTTTTCTGATACCCATTAGTGACAGAGAGGTACTATCGTGAGCAATATGAGCTCGAACACGCGAGCGCGTGGCGAATAGCCTCGAACCCTTCATCGGCTGATTCGCAGCGGCCGCTGTCGGAAACAAAGTGGAAAGGGCGCTGCGCTTCCGCTAGCTGTTCACACTCCCGCCTCGATATCGTTGCTGCAAAACGGCAGCTTATAGCGTCTCAGTGGCCGCTAGCAGTGATATGAATTCACATCAATGCGCACGACCACACCAAATGGCCGATGTGGTTATGAAGCTGCTGAGGTATCAATTCTGACGTAGTCTTCCGTGATGCACAGGCCATGCTTGTATTATAACAAGGTGATGTTGGCTGAGCATTTTGATAAGCCTCGCTTATTTATTTTGTTTTTCGTGCAATTTATTCTGGCGCTAGCGGCTGATGATTGCTAGCGGCTGATGGTGCGCAATCAGCTGCCATTTCGCAGCAGCGCTAGCGAAGCGGGAGCGTCAACAGTCATCGGAAGAGCACTCCTCCTATCCGGTCCGGTTTCGGCAGCGCCATCCACGTATCACGTTATCTCGGTTTTGAGGCTATTTTCCACGCGGTCGCTTGTTCGAGCTCATATTGCTCACGATAGTACTTCTCAAATTACTGTTCCACTTTCTAAACAAACTAGAGATTAAGGTATCCAGCGCACAATTGACTAAATTTTGAGAAGTTTCGGCATTTTCCGTTTGTTGATCCGTTCAAAGTAATTAATTAAGTGTCCTGTATATTTCATTTACTTTTTGGCAAGCTTGCGTGAAAAAAAGGAAAGAACGAGATTTTCAATTTCCTGCACTCCCTACTGCTGGTCATTGATTTGTGCTTGTTTTGGCAGACCTACGGGGAGTGCCGTTTAGGGGTAGTGTTTTCATGCTCCTCTTTGTTTCGGTGGTGAAGTATGGCCCGAACTTCGTTTGTGCATCAGGTGTTTTGTTCGCCAACGTAAGCAGCTATCTGCATGAAGGTAGTGCGTGTATAATTTACCACCTTTACCTGTGTTTCGTTGGAGGACCGTTTTTTTAGGTAGTGTGAAACTGTTCCAATGACGGACACAAGGAGATAAGCCACTAGTACTTCCTTTAACTAAAATTTCTTTTTAGCGGTGATTTTCGTATAGTAAATAGATCTCCGCAATCATAGGCCACCGTATGAGTATTGTAGATACATCTATTATGTTAACTGCAGCGCGACGTGTGTTCCACACAGTGGTAGCGGCCTGTGAACATCGTGTTGTTCTGGTTCATGGGGCGCTCCGGTAGTGTTTGGCTGGTAGCGTGTGCTTAATTTCATTCCTCATTCAGTACTTGATGTTCCTACACAATGATTAGACGCTTGAATGGTTCGGTTGTGATCCTTTCCGAGTGGAAAGAATGCTAGGGTCCAGGGGAATTTTGGGTGTGATGGACTGCATAAACATTGTCATGACCATGTTTAATGCCCAGAAGAAAATTAGTTACGTGATTGTCGTGCATGATGCAGGTGTGTGTATGATTCTGCACTGAAGGATTGATGCTTGCTTCCGGTACATGCCAAACCTGTTATGAGTAAGAGTTTTGTGTTTGGGCTGTTTTGGAAAGCTTTTACCAGATACTTCATGGCGTCCACTGCATTTCACCCGTGTTACAAATAATAATAACTTGTGGGGTTTTACGTCCCAAAGCCACCATATGATTATGATAGACGCCGTAGTGGAGGGTTCCGGTAATTTCGACCAGCTGGTGTTCCTTAACGTGCACTGACATCGCACAGTACACGGCCCTGTAGCATTTCGCCTCCGTTGAAATGCGACCGCCGCGGGCGAGGTCGAACCCGCGACATTCGGATCAGCAGCCGATCACCATAACCACTGCTCCACCGTGGCAGACCCCGTGTTGCAAGTACAGTCGTTAGTGCCACAGGAGGTAATCAAATGCTTGATCTGCGACGGCGTATAGCTAATAAACCTAAAAATGGTAGGCGTTAGGGCGCGCCTGTTAAACCTAATATAAGATGCAGTTTTCTCTGGTTCGTGTATGTATGCTTTCATGAAAGCTATGTGTGCCACAGAAAGTAGAGGACCCTTACTTTTCCGTCGGTAGAAACCGAAACAAGTTACAATTTGGGGGATTCTTCGGCTTCCCATTCAAGGGTAAAACGCGATAGTGTCATCGGGCCCCGGTTGCATTGCCTTCTCAATCGCTAGCCTTGCTTCGCTTTTTGGTGGACACCTCAGCCGTGCCTCAAGGAAAGGAACGTCTGTGCACGTAACATAGGCCATTTCAAACTATCCCACAATGCCTACGGCAAGTACAGTTGCCAATTGCCACTACGCTTCCGTAAGGCAACACACGAACCTGCGTACCTGCTCACTTTGTTGATGCTGTTGCTGCTGATGATGATCATTAGTTATGTCTGCGTGCTTTGTAATGAGCAGGACTTTAAATCACGCAGTCGTTGCGCAACTCATATGATCTGACGCTCAGTGAAATTCTACGCCTCATCCACACAATATTGCAGGTGTTAGTGACACTCATCTAGCTGTTTAACGTTCATATAGAGTTTTTCTTTTCGAAGCAACTTCGCGATCGGGAGTGGCTCTGTGCTACAACACCTGTTGCCACACAGAGAGCTTGGTTTCGATTCCCACTGCAATGAAAAATTTTGTATTAACTTTTTTTCATCAGTTTGATTTCTCGCTCAGAACCAACGACGCCGACCCCGGAATTTCTGCGAAACGACGCCTTTCACACTATCGCGTTAATAGCACTTCATGGGAATACGGAGGCTTGAAGCCATGAGAAATTACTGAACAAGGAATGTAGCCTGAGCCGGTATTTCAACAAGCGCAATTTTCTGCGTCAAGTCAGGAAATGACTACTTGCCATGGTGTAGCTTCATGATTTGCTCAGCCTCCCGCATCCAATGAGAAAAGTACTTGAGTTTTATCCACCTTATCGATAACGGTCAATATTCATTTACAAATTAAATAAGAAGCATCGTTGCGCACGTGTGGTAAGTATATCTCACATGGTGACGCTAGCTTGATCGTCACCGCAGTAAAAATTAGGAAGCGCCACGCGATGCCCAGAATAATTGTCTATAAAAGGATGGAACTGTTTTCGGATACAAACGGGTGCTAGAATGTTTTTTTCTGGCGACACATAATGATTCAGCTCATTCGCTTCAATGTGTTCATTATAGACGTGCTTTGTTTTGTCAAATTTAGCAAACGACCCCCTTTTCTACTTTCGGGGAGGTTCGGGCGGCACAAGAGCACCGAGATGGCGCCCATCTCTTACTACTGTACATGATGAGGGTACGTATTTTCTAGTTTCCATGGCTGTCATTGACAATGTAAAGGGTAGACGCAGGAAAACAACCAGTCATAGATAATTATAATAATAACCACTGCACAGAACAGCAAGAGCACGTACGAAGTGCGGGACAAATACATTGAAGTACGTGACCTTTTCACTATCTTGGTTACGTAGGATACTGTATAAAACTTTTTCAAAGAAGGGTAGCACATTGCAAGCTGCCTCACATGAAACTGTTTCGCTGACAAGAATAAGATAGGATTTGTCCAATACAGTAATGCGACGAAAGAGACTAGTTGATTCATCTGGGCTTGTCAATGCGCTTATCATAGGTTAACACTACGAAGGAACACGCAGGACAACTTAACAGGACAACCGTCACTGTGTGTCCTTGTAGTGCGTCCTTTGTAATGCATTCTTTGTAGTTTGACCGTACCATAGGAGCATCGCCAAGCATGCAATACAGCTTTTTTGTTGATAGTTTTAAGATGGAACTAGCAAATAATTCTATCGCACTGTTTTGCGGCATTGAGACCATGTATTCTGTCGCAAAGAGTTCCGCTAGCAACGGTTATCTGCCATGTGACCCTGTCCAACACTTTGCGCGTGAATTAGTTTGTCAGCATCATTCTTTCTCATTCCTTCAGTGTAGTAAATGCATTAAACATTAATCTAAATATAAACACTCAGTATTCAATTAACATTAGTCAGCCCTACGTACAGTGTGCATGTCGAACCAGCCTATCACGATATGGTGGGTACCTCGACGCAGATGCAATATGAAAACGCACGTGCAGATAAAACTGTTGTAACGACAATAAAAAGAGCGAATAGCTCGTCTGATGATATCCATAATATACATTTCAAGCCTTTTATTTAAAAAAATCTAAGTTACTGACAGCGTCTGTGCAATAAACGGCAGGAAGGGCAAGATGAAAGCTTGCGATGAAAAAATCCTTAAACAGGGTGTGGGTGCTCGAGCCGACGTTTCGACAAGTGGACTTGTCATTTTCAAGGCCTTGAAGAAGACAAGCCCGCTTGTGGAAACGTCGGCTCGAGCAACCACCCCCTGTTTACGGATTTTTCCATGGCAGCGCCTGTGGCGTTTAGAAAAGCACAAACTACATGTGACCAAGCTACATTTAGAAGATTTGCCACCGGCATGTAAAACATGACTTACAGAAGTGACATTATACCTACTTAGCATCACGCCTTTAGCAAACATCATACATTGATCTGTGGTAATCCACCCATGTGCGGTAAATGATGACAGGAAAAAAAAATTTATTGCCATTGGCATAGCATCATCCTATGCGTGTTTACATGTTCATTGGATCCTTTGTGCAAATATCAAGCAGTCATGGTATTGGGAAAATATTTACACGGATTTAATATCATATGTCGAGGCCTTCCGTAGCACGACCTATAAAAAGAGGTTGCTGCAGTGGTACATGCCATGAGAGAGGTGCATGCTTGAGCACTTGCATTATTAGGTGCATGCTTGAGCACTTGAGCACTTGCACGCCAAATCCATATTATCTTTCATCGCGCTCTTGGGCCACACCTGGCTCGTGCCTCATTAAACCCACACATCATGAAACAAATATAGAAGCATCGTGCGCCGTGCTTATGCAAATATATGGAACAACTCACTGAACGCCTGCGAAGGCCAGCTGTCGCAACTCTCGCCTGGTGAAGAGCACCAAAACAACTGAACAAAGGCAGCGTAACTACCATACATAAAATTATTAGAAAACCATAACAGCTAGCGAACGCAAGGAAATGGTGCCTTGCTTTTCAGGTATAGATATTGTGACGTAGATCGATATATTGAATATCTTTGTGGGCTAATTTTTTTTTCTATTCCCGTTAGGAAGTGGCCCGGTAAGAACGGACGGGAGGGAGCAGTTAAGGTCGTATCCACATCTTCGTGGAAACGAACCTCCGCCTCTTACTCAATTCCTTCATCAAGGTATACTGTTTGTGTTGTGACTCGCATTGTAAATCTGAATAGTAACCAGGTGTGTGCATGCTCAATCACAAACCCTTGCAAGGTTAAGCATTCCATAACGCAGCGAGCGCAAGGCATTGTTAACCGAGACAGACTCATTGAACCTTTTTGTTTTTTTTTTCGTTCGTGCGGGGCAAGAAGGACGTATGTAGCGTATTTCTATAAATATTTCCTAACGCAGTCAAAAGTATTGTGATATCACCACAATGAGAAAATGCTTAGAAGATGAAGGTACTGATCAAGCAGTTCAAGTGCTATTGTTGGGATATTTCAAAACAAGACGATCAAAGGCATGCGTCTACATTTTGTTTTTCGGTGCAGACACGAAGTATTCGCACGTAGCATGAGAATGGAGGTTTTTCGGCAATTGGGCTTTTGGTTGGGATGATATCCCTGAAAAATCTCCAGCATCGGATTATAGTGGCGTGCGATAATGATTTCTTGAGGCCACTCACTCTCAATATCACTCTGCGTATGTGTGCCAGAGGTTCAGACTCAGTAGAGAGGACGCTTGTTATCAAAGTACCGCTAGATACACGTTCAAGGGCGATAAGGAGAAGAAGAGAACAAATTGGACGCATCGAAGGAACGAAGCTGCGCCTTCGAACGACGAAGGAGGAGGAGAAGGAGGCGAAAGAAATACGATCGCGCGTGGGCCGTGAAGGGTGTCAAGGACGCCGGTGGCCTTTGCGACAGGAAGCCGGTGCAGATGATGAGGAAAGAAGACTGGAAGCATCCCCAAAAGGCGGCAGAGGACAGGCTTTGAATCATGAGCCTTACGAGAATGACCAAGAAGAGAATAAAAAGACGAGACGTGCGGCGAAGACAGTGACGACGTAGCCATCATCGGAAATGAGTCGGCCAACGATTAAGATGAAAGAGAAGAAGAGGCAGAGCACCGAAGTAGAAGCGCCGGCCGCCTCCTGCCTTATGTTTCATAACTGCGTGTGAGTTGCCCGCTGCGCCTCACTGACGACTTGCTGAGTGCATTCTGTTGAGTGAAGTCGGGGACGTTGGCCAGCTGCGCGTCTTCACCCAGGTGTGGTTTGGGATCTGTTAGCTTCTGCAGTACCACAACAGCTGTGGGACCCACATGTTCCTTAAAGACCTCAATCCCGGAGCGGTAATACCCGGTCTGCTACACATTTTCGCATCCTCGCTCTGTGGACCAGCATCGTCGCAGCAGACTGCAGTGGGCCATCGCCATCACCTCTGCAAACGAAGAGCTGACAATGCCACCAGAGTGAAGCCGTGGAAGAGAAAAGGAAGCCAAGACGACAGTGTGCGAGTGGTGCGATGCTCTTCCTGCTGTCCTGCTCTTCCCGGGACACTGCCGGACTGAGTAATTTGCAGGTGCGACCGTGACGGTGGACCGGGACTATGCAGATGCGGCCGTCTATTATGCTCTGGATATGTAAAACACGAAGCCTGTAGAGAAAAATGCAAAAGGGCCAGTGAATGTTACTCGCGGAAATACTACACCACTCCGGAGAGTGCGATCCAACAGCTATTTTTAGAAGTAATCGGGTAACCAATCTACACGAATTTAAAATGGTGGGAATTGAATTTGTGGGTAGCTTTCTCCTACCTCCTCGTTGAATACATCATGACAGTGCTCGAATTCGAAATCATGTTCAATTCTAAGCCCCTTACTCATACTACGGAGACAGCCGGTGAGTCAACGTCTCATTATTTGGCCTATATCTTAATGAACCGAGCACTCTCGAAGAAACCCGAAGCTCACCACGCTCCGCATGGTCACCAGCCTGCGACAGCGTCTCCAAAAAATTGCCCTTTCGTCATCTTTTCGTCACCCCAGATTTCCTTTTGCAAAGCACGCCTACAAGAATGTCGCGCAAGCTACTGCTTGATTTATCCCCTGGGATATATTATACGGACCGGGACATTTTAATGCCTTTGATGCAGCTCACTTAGATGAGAATTATGAGCGAAAGTATCCGCTGTCCGCAGTTGCTCATTCTGCTGAGGAAAGCCGCCAGCTCTCGAAATATTTTTACGCCAAGAACCAGCTGCAACAGCAATCCTGTCAGCCTGACAAATGTTCCACTAACTTTCTACTGCGGCTCGTTTTTCGGCCTTCACGTACCCGTACCGCACCGCAAAACTGGTACCGTGACCTGTGCTGCCTCATGAAGACTAACGTCATCGCCAGACCACTGCCTTTGCGGCAGCGAATTTGTCCGCAGCTGTCGCATGAAGCCCTATTGCGACCCAGAAGTTCGTCTTGACCTTAAGCCACCAGGGTGTTGCACTGTTTTTCCGCGGAGAAGAGGTGTAACGCCGAGTGGTTTGTACATCAACGTTATCTCAACTGGCATGAGCTCGTCGTTCTTGTGCTTGGTTGAATGCTCTTGGCTACCGCACGTTGAGCCGCCTCCCTGCCTAGTTCAGAAAATCAGCCCAGTCCAGGCTAGCTGTCCAGGCTTTTGTGCTTGCAAGTTTTGATTGTTTTTGAAGATGTCGCTTTAGACTAATGTCTATTGATGTCGTTTTATGATGTTGTTTTATACTTAGGGATAATATATCCCATCGAAGTTCTGATTTATAATAATTATGTTTCAGGTAACCCTCCGCATCGTCGTGGTCATCCACCTCATGGACTCCCGCACCATGCGCCAAACCGCGGTCGCAGTGCGTATCGTGCTTACATGCGGTGGTGCTTAAGGGGAAGGTGGAAACAAAATGTTGATCTAGTGACAATTTATTTCGTACGTAGGTATGGAAGAAAAAGAAGTCAATGAATGTGCCTAAGCCATCCTTATTTACGTAGTGCCATCTTAGGCATTTCGTAGGCACGTGGCCTCATCAGTCAGCTTAATCATGCAGTGCGTTCACACCCAATGGCAAACACAAATGTATCCTGAATGTAACAAAGAAATACAGCAACATGTTCAGTCGTAGCGGTTTACTCTCCCCATTTTAGTACGAGAATCGACGCTTACCGAGCTTGGACGTATGTGTGCTTATATATTAGAGGCAGAATTTAGCGGTTATCGCAATGTTACTTGCCAATGGTTTCGACAGTGGAGCCAGTGTTTGTCCGGGCTTAGAAATCCTGACGAAGACCAGCGCAGTGGTCAAACCATTGGCAAATATTAATATAAGCGCTAAGTTGTGTGTCTTCTCTCCCGAAGTATGCTTGTTCCAATGAGGAAAACAAATTCTTTATATTGATCACTCATTGATCACATGAAGTCTGCAAAGTACGTTTTTGCGCTTTATTAACACAGCGCCGAAAAAAAAAACATCAGGCCTGATTATCTTCCTTTTGTTCGAGAGAGATACGAAAACATGCAGAAATTTAATCATTTGTGCAGTTTTATTCAGGAGTACAAAATCTTCAAAACATCGTAAATATTTTCTCCCTTCAGCTTAAATTCCTTTTTTTATTCCAAAAGCTCTGCAATTCAAGACGTAGTTTTGGGCTACCTTTCTCATACTTGCAGTGAAACAGCGCACAAAACACAAGAGACGTAGTTCGCTGACGGTAGAGCTAGCCTAGAACTTCCGTTCTAAGGAATTTTGGATTAGCGAGTACAATACCACCTAGCTTCCCTCATTCATCATAGCGGCCATATTCACGCTTCAATGCTTTTCAACTGTGACGAAGGTTTGATGGTGTGCTTTAGACATGGTTATTTCTGTCTTGTATTCGGAGATTTCATGTCGGAATCATTAACTTACAGGACCTTGGCTTCTCGAAGAATACCAGCTAATCTTCGGCAGACCAGGTACGTACCTTGCAGACCAGGTACTCACTCCTACAGAATGGTAGCTGTAGCCGCAGAGAAGAGGTAAAAACAGTAATGTTCCGACCGAACATTCTTTATTTTATGGTGCTCACTAGCAGCCTCACTTCACGCCCACTTCGTTGTCTTCTTCATTTGTTCTCTGGTGCGTTGCTTCGTGATTTCCGCGAACGCTTCACCGCGGTAGATTCAACAGCACCTTCACTGGAAGCCTTGTAACTTGGCTAATTAGTTGGCACATCTATATGCTAGGAATTCGAAATATTGGAAACCAGTTAGGCTGTCCTGATTCATGCAGTGTCAGCAGCGACATTCGCTATGCATGCAGTCTCATCAGTCAACGTTAGGTCCCATTCCGATGACTTATACGAGAATACGAGAATTCTCTGAGCACCGAAATATATCCAAATAGGCACGTCTCCAACCTTCAAGACCCCTATGCGTACACCAAATGGGTACATTGTCACTTGATAACAAGTTGTTTACACTCAGCCTTATATACGACGCTTTTCTTGATTACTTCCCGCTCCTGCTTAAATTATCAGCTACCAACTAATCTACGCAGCTAACGGTCACATAACTTTTGATTTTGTTAAAAAATTGTCATTCCGACGTAAAGTTGCACCTATTCGTTTCACGCAACACACAAGATAGCTCGGAGTATGTTGCTAACTTTCACTTGAAGCTATGTTTCACTGTGGTGAAGGCTTTTAGCAGATTTACCACAATCTACACAAGAACACTCAGTACATTTCTTAATATTTGTTTCAAGAGAGCTGCCCTTATTTTAAACGGCCGGTGCTCTGCGAAAACGCACAAATGTCTCACATGTGTGGCTTAAACCACCGTATTAAGTTCACGAGAATTTGGTATTCGAATAAGAGGCCTAACTATACGACGAAGTGAATAATTCTGGTTAGTTATATGCAGGTCTGTTAGACGAATCAAATTATAAGGCGTGTTCAGAAACCTTTATCTTAAGCTTTAGAATCCTTGTGATGCCTTCGTTACTGTGCTCCTGAAACGACCAGGACTGTCCAGATATGCACACACTATGCTTTTGTAACTTCCTTAAATACAGTGTAACGGAATCTTCTCTGTATGTTCGTTGTGAGGAGTGCTTCCATTTTATTATGCTCGTCGTTAACACTGCCGGAATCTGAGTAAATATTCGCATATGAGCCATTTGTTCTTCTAAACAAAGTTCTACTACACGAAGGGCAGAGGCCAAGGAACTTGGAATGTAATTACACGTATGACATCAGTGCTTATCGCTCATTTTCGCTTTCTTTTTATCGACAGGATAATTTTGTTGCCACGTAATCAAAGTGCACCACTGAGGAGCTTACAGTAAGTTCAAACGCTGGTAAAGCACGACGACGAACACACACAACAGCTTTGCAAAGGAACCGGACATTACAAGGCCTCTAGTTCAGGGGCCGGCAATGTGCGTGCGAGTCGTGTTTAATAGCACAATCGTACACGTGCTCGTCAAGTTATCAAAAAGTCACACAAGATGAAGAGACTGAAGCAATTGTGGTAATTGTAGTAATGTAACAATTGATACGTTTCAGCACGCCTACATTGCGATGCACCTGGTTTCTAGTGTTTCTGCAATTGTGGCTTATCTTGAACCCCTGTGTTATAGCGCCGTTCGTTCATCACAGCATGACAGGTGATCGAGTGGTCTACAATAATTTCGCGAGAATAAAATATCTTGAACATGTTGCGTACGTATATTTTTCGCGCTCTTTCCATGCCAGTTTGCACGAGTCACTTCCTCGTGGACACAACTTCATTAATTTGCCTCCTTCCATATACAAAGTCCGGAATATACAGTTTCATGTGCGTCGATATGATCTTAAATGCCAACTCCCGCATTTTTTTTAGGTTAACGGCTCTCAGTAAAATTATCTTGGTGCGTTCCCTTGCAGCTTTTTCTCATTTATGCCTAATTACTTGTATGTGATATACGCAGATTGTTTACAGATAATTTATGGATTACCTCGAAACGCTCACCCCGCTTCCCACATATATTGGCCACATCGTGCCTGTGACGTCATTTATGGCAAAGCGACACAAGAGGCGGAACCAATGTGCCTCTACACGGGTAGAGTGTACTAGAACAGGGGAGTGCCCGGAACGAGCTTCAAAAAGTGAAGCCCAAAGAGGGTCAATCCGCTTGTAGCGCTGCGATCGGCAGTTTGCAATGTGTCGTTGTTTAAAGAGTTGCGCGCGGCTCCGCGAAAGTGGTGCAGGGGTAGAATGCCCGCTTTCCACTTAAAAGGCCCGGGTTCGAATGGTAGCTGCAGAGGGTGGCTTTTTATTCGTAGTGTCTACGTTTATAGCTGTGTTGTTTTTCTTTTCTCTCTTAAAACTAGCTTCAGTTGCTACGCATTGCTGCAAAAAGTAACGCAAAATGAGAAGTAAAATAGAAAAAAATTCACAGTTAACATAGTTATTTGCAGCGCCATCTCGTGGGATTCAATCTCGGGGGCCATACCTTATGTTTTTGTTGAATTTCGCGGGATGGCGCTTCAAATAACTACGCTCACTGAAATTTTTTCTATTTTACTTCTCATTTTGCGTTACTTTTTGTAGCAATACATAGCAACTGAAGCTAGTTTTAAGAAAGTGAGGGAAACCAATACAGCTATGAAGGTAGACACTACGAATAAAAACCCACCCTGTACAGCTGCGATTCGAACCGGGGCCTATTGAGTGGGAAGCGGGGATTGTACCCCTGTACCACTTTCGCGGAGCCGCGCGCAACTCGTTAAACGACGACACATTGCGGACTACCGATCGCAGCGCTACAAGCGGATTGACCCTGTTTGGGCTTCACTTTCTATACATTGGTGCTGCGGCCGTTCCGAGCACTCCCCTGTTCTAGTACACTCTAACACGGGGTTCTCAAACACGGGGCCCGCGGACCGCATGTAGCCGGCATACCATTGGCTTGCGGTCCGCAGCTTCACACGGAATAAAGTTTTGTGATTTTGCTAAATAGTACTCGCATTATTTTGTCGCCTGTTGCAATTATTAGCACTTTGTTCGGGTTTGCTAGAGAGACTGGTGTGGTCTCAAGTATTCTTTTTTTTTCGTGAGGCACCCCATGCGTTGACTACGAGAACTAAAACTCGATATTTCGAAATCAGCGTCCAGATTTTAGACAGTGTAAATCAGTACCGATACGTTTTCTTTCGAAACCTGGCGTCAATTACCCTTCAGAAATGACCCATATATGGGATACCAGACAAGCACGGTAGTTGTTCAACCCTCCCCCCCTTGGCCCTTCTGACCGCGGCTCGTATAATAAGGTGAGTTTGAGGTCCCTGCTCTACAGCGCCTGCAGTGGACAATGCAGTGATCAAGTGTTTGTGACCAGCGCTTCCCTGGCTCGACGTGCGAAGTTCGATTCCCTGTTTGCGGGGATGTTGTGTTGTGCGCTGCCACAATTCTCCGTATAATTACCATAACACTTACTAAACACACGAAGGTAATGCTTGCTGTTCGCCACGATACTGGACTGTTTTAGCTAGCACTGCCGGATTTGCACGGAGAATACGATAATTCTGCACTGGCTTAAGAGAGGCCATGCGCGAACTTTACCTTACGGAAGCTCTCTGCGTAACCCATACCGCGTTCCGTGCACAGTAACGTGCGCATCGTGCGAAAAGGGACTGTACATGGCTCGTATTAAGGCGAAAACGTTTGATGCCTCATTAAAACAAGAAAACTGACCGGCGTCCCGTGCCGGCGTCCCCCGTCGGCGGCGTCGACACGAGTGATGCAAGAAGTCATCATGGCATGATGACATCACCACATAAAGACTGTTGCGACACATAACAGTTGTGACGTAACGTAACGTGACGTCACATGCTGGCGTCACCGCATGACATTCTTACTTGATCAAAAGTGGGCCGATCATGCAGGCAGCGCAAAACCATCCATGGAGCCTTCGATCCTGGAGGCAGAAGAAAACCGTGTTAGCTGCTTTCCGAGGGTGGCGGGGTAGAATCAACACATCGACTGAAAAGAAAAAGAAGATGGCTTTTTTCTTCGAGTCATCTTACGTGAACGCATAAGAGGCCCTGTGAGTTTTTTTTTTATTTCGTTGATCCTATGAACCCAACCTTCAATACCACAATCCACAAATCTCTGCAATTTTATAACATTATTCAGGAACGTTCTTTTGTTGACAAATTTCTTAAGAATAGCACTTCAACCGATCATAGCAGACAGAAACTTCAGCGTCCATCATCCAATGCGCAACACTAGGTAAGGATGAAAAAGGGACCGAAACAAGAAGAGCGCCATCTCAACTGCCTTATTAGAAAGAATAATGACCCTTAAATGCATCATTCTAAATAAATGTATGATCCTCACAAGCACACGTGGTGGTAACTAAACACGGCGTAGTACTAATGCCCCTTTATCTGCTATCAAATTTACACTATGATCAGCAAAAAGCTATGCCAGAAACCTTAAGGACACGTGCTGCGCAGAAAGGCACACTGTGTGTCCGATAATTCAGGTTGCCTGACATACTTACCGTCCATATATTTTATATGGAATAAACAAATTCCCTTAGTCTGTTTTGTCTCTGTCTACGAAATGCGTGTTTCCTCCAATGAAGGAGTGAATCCGGAGGAATTGCAACGGTCGACCAGTAATGTACGTGGAAAATAACGGAGGGCCGACTCGCGTTCCCACAGTCTAGTGTTGACACACCTACCAATACGTCCGACGTATGACCTGCCACAGCTAAGTGCAAACTGGCACGCCACGCCAGCTCGTTACGACCGGTAGCCTCCTTCGCGCTTTCTCTGGCATACGCTGGCACTTAGCGCTCCCGCTTGCCCTCGTTTGCCCTCGTATTCGAGGGCGCATCCGCGAATGCTTCCTTGGGGCTGAAAACACATTCGCAACATCAAATTTCGCCCGCGTGTTATTCAAGCCGGCTGTGCTTGTCTACGCTCGTTTGGTAATAGAAACGTGGCCCTTGCTCGTTGCGCTCTTTGCTCTGCTACGATCAGTTCTTCGGCCTGTCTCTCCACATCTGCGATTGCTCCTCCAGATAGCGCGAGTAGCAATGGCAATGAGCGCGCGCACCAGATATCAGAAAAGTTACACCATCTCTCACTCAAGAGAACCATGAGGGGATTCGAAGCAGCATTGGGGGCGCACAAAAACTTTCCGTTACGTTCACTCGGCATTTCCGTTAGTGTGTGAGTTTGTATTTAGTCTTTGTGTTATCATTGCGTTGTGTTTATGCGTTGCTTTCCGTTAGCGCCGAATGAACGAGTGGCGCCGACGATGACGTTAGAACACATCTGAACGGGAGCGAAGCGATAACGGCGAAAGCCGACCGAGCGCACGCGCTTATATACACATGAAGTGGGAGAGGGAGAGGATAAAGTGGGGGACAGGCTGTATTTGGCTGCGGCGCGGCTGCATCACCTGGGAGGCGAAGCTGCGCCCCGGCTGCTGCGCGGGGAGGAGAGGAGAGAAGGCGACCGAACACCTGCGTAAAGGAAGAGAGTGGGAGAGAGAGTACGCGCATGCGCCGTGGCGCGCGGACGCCACCACCAACGACAGACACAGCCCCGCGCAAAAGCTGCTGCGCATCTAAAAGGAGTTCCTGTTTACGCACTTGACAGTGTCTGTTGCCCGTAGGACAGGGCATAACGGAAAAACACGAAGAGGAGCACGTGAGCGTCTGTTGGTGGTTTACGTTCGTCTAGTCACGTGGTACCGCAGCGTGCGATGCCTCTCTGCAACGGATCACGTGCCTTCACGTACTGCCTAAACCACGCGCTCCGGCGGCTCTAGGACTGCGACGTGATGAATTACGATTGGAGACATAACCCTGTCGAACTTTCGACCTAATATACGTCATGCGCAATGGAAACACCGCGATCTTTGAGATCATGTATCTTTATTCGCTCAATATAGGCAATAATGGTAATGTATATATTCACGATGCAATATTCACTATATCGAAACCTCCGTACTACCAGCTTTGCTTGCTTCCATCGTCACATCAGTGGAAGGCCTCTGAAGTTTTCTTTTTTTTTTACTATGAACGTCTACATGGCTAGATCACAGCGGATCGCATCGGCGGACAAAGAACGTTTAAAACGACTATCCCCACACCTCGCCCCCTCACCCCCACCGAAGCCTCTTTCACAAGTGTCGCGATACTCGACGGTCGCACTTCTCAAAAATCCATGTGCCTCTTGTCTCGCGACGTAGAGATCTTAATAACGCTGTTATCAAAGTTGCTCTTTGGAATCGCTATGGGGCGGACGCGTGTGGCTTGCTTGTCAGAATAATTATAATTGTTGTTATTTTACTTCCTGAGACCACGATACGATTATGAGACAGAGTGCGACGTTGGCCGAGTTGGTGCATCGCTAATGAAATATTTGAAACAAGTGACGAGGAAGAAAAACTAGAGAAGATAGGAGAAGGTTATGTGGGACGCTCTTGTGGAAGACTCCGAAACTGTTGACCATCTGGCTTTTTTAACGTGCACCAAAATCTAAAGCACACTAGCTACTAGCATTTCGCCTACAAAGAAATGCGGCCACCGCGACTGGGATTCTATCTCACGACCTGTGGGTCAGCAGTCTTGCACCATAACCACGAAAACGCTGGTTGGAATATCTGCGGCAAATGAACGAGTGCCAACGCGCACAGAAACGAGAATGGTTGCGAAGACGACGTTAAGACGCTGCCGGCGCTTCGAGTTCCACCACGTCGAGTAGCTACGACGCCCTTATGAAAGAAGAGAAGCTCACCCGCCTGGAACGGCGCCGTTAGGAAAAGCGCTGCTGCAACCGGTGCCGGCGGGCGAATGTCACTTCGGAGGATCGTACAGTGAAGCGAAACGCAGGCGCACTGCACATCGCCGCGCGTGCACGCCATCGTAGCGTTTCCCCGAGGGGGGCCGCGCATGCTTCACCAGCAGCCCGTTCGGCGCCGCGTGCGCCATCTAGGACCGCCTCTGGACCTTCGGAGACTTTGTCACGATATCCGGTGTGCGGGACGCCAAACAGAATTACAATAGAGACATTTGGGTGTCCGGTATTCCGGTAACGCAAATGCATAGCGTAATACCGGATAGCATGTGCTGTAGCTGCAGCTGCATCAAGTGGCGACAGCTATGGCGGATAAAAACAACAAACAAACGCGTAATCTATGTCGACCGAGATTCCGGGGTCGCCAGTTGCTAAGCCTACAACTTGGATTATTCGAATATGGTTCTCGAAAACAGTGCTGAAGCGACACAAATACTTTGCTGTCGAAGCTTAAGGTCATGAATCTAAATTAAATAGAAGAATCAGTTCCGAGCGAACGAGCTACAGAGCGCATGACGACCACTTGATAGATATGAGGCGGACGGGAACAGCTTTTAGCAGCGCGGCTATATTCTCTGGTTGCGCGGATGCGCAGTTCACACCCGGTATTCGGGTATATATTGCGTGTAGCGGTGTGCCGGGCAGCCTAAAAAAAGTCACAGTTTCGCCGAAACGGCGAAGCAATGAATGCGATAGCAACAAATTGGAATGTAACGCGAAGAACGAAAACCAGCCCGTCGCCAAAGTGCAAAGGACGCGCGAAAACAACGCACATAGGACGAGCGCGAACTATCATGCGTCACAGCTCGACACCTGAAGCGCACTGCTCAAACATGAAGCAGGACACACGAAACGAACGCACAGGTACACACAGGACGAGCGCGAACTAACTGTCGCAGTTGTTACTTATTTCTGTTTGAACAGCGCGCTCCTTTCGCAAACGCGGCCGCTGCAGCGAGCGAAGCGAGCTTCGTACGCTCTGTGACTTCAGCGTGGACATTGCGGGGAAAGCGCACGACAAACACCCCCCCCCCCCCCCACAACCGCCCTCTTCATTCCTCGGATAAGCGCACGAATGCGACCACGCCCTGTAGGGCGAAGAGAGACGGCGTTCGCAGGAGCGGGGCGAGCTGGCCGACGCCTTTAAGTGCGCCCGTTTAGGGAGCCTATATGACCGCCTGTTTTAGGGTGGAGACATCTCAAAAAGTGCCCTAAAAAAAACTCAGCCAAATTCAGCGGGCAATCGGGCACGCTGTTGCCAGCTTCCGCCAAATTTAGCATAATTTGGTTGTGCGCCGCCATTTTGGGGCCAGCCGTTCAACCCCCTCCCCCCCTCCCTCCCAGCTACTCATGATCTGCATGGTTAGTAATGATTTGCTGTGTATTTTCAAAGGCCTTTTTTTAGGCTAAAACCTTAGTAAGGCAAAAGCCTTCGATACATCAGGAGTAAAATGTCGGTGGCGTTCAGCGTCGGCGTCAATACGTTACATGCATCAAGATCGAAACGTAACCGTTGGCGGCGTCGTCCAGCGTCGGTGTCAACACGTTACATGCATCAAGATCGAAACGTAACCGTTGGCGGCGTCGTCCAGCGTCGGTGTCAACACGTTACATGCATCAAGCCTGAAGCGTAACCGTCGGTGGTGTCGTCCAGCGTCGGTGTCAACACGTTACATTCTTCATGCTCGAAACGTAACCGTCGGTGGCGTCGTCCAGCGTCGGTGTCAACACGTTACATGCATCAAGTTCGAAACGTCACCATCGGTGGCGTCGTCCGGCGTCGGTGTCAACACGTTACATGCATCAAGCTCGAAACGTAACCGTCGGTGGCGTCGTCCGGCGTCGGTGTCAACACGAACACCTAGGTGCACAAAGCGTGAAATGTAACCGTCGGGGGCGTCCAGCGTCGGCGTCAGCACGTTACATGCAAAGCTCGAACGTAACCGTTGGTGGCGACGCCATCGTGCAATTCCCGCACCAAACACCGTGACGTTAGAAATTTGGAAGGTGTCTACTGGGTTCTGCATAGCTTCTGCTCGATAAAAATGAAGCATGTACATTGTCATTTGTGGTAGGGAGCCTACATGACCGCCTAATGTGTGGGTACCTGCCCCGCCGCGGTGGTCTAGTGGCTAAGGTACTCGGCTGCTGACCCGCAGGTGGCGGAATTGAATCCCAGCTGCGGCGGCTGCATTTTCGATGGGGGCGAAAATGCTGTAGGCCCATGTGCTCAGATTTGGGTGCACCCTAAAAACCCCAGGTGGTCGAAATTTCCGGAGCACCCCACTACGGCGTCTCTCATAATCATATGGTGGTTTTGGGACTTTAAACCCCACATATGAATCATCAATCATTTGTGGGTACTATAGACCTAGCATACGAAGTTTGGAAAAATTTCATCAAGCCAGTTTTACGAAATTCTCAGAAATACATTTTGAAATTTATCTCACGCGTGGAGACTTTGGCGCGAAATTAAAAACAAATTGAACTGCAACCTTGATTTTCGTCGCCAATAATGAGCTTATGATAGTGAAACATGACATTGGAGTTCTCGGAGTGCAGTTTGTCAATCTCAACCAGTCATCGTTCCTCTTTAGTGTTCCTTTAAACAACAGTTGAACAAGGGATGTTGAGGGTGGGCAGATTAAGCCAAATGAATTTGTAATTGTTTCTAGTAGATACTTTCACCCATGTATTCACTATTTGCTTGTCAACTGGTGTCTTCACGACGAAAATGCAACAGGCAAAGGTAACTGCTTTGTTCAGATCAGGTGACCGAAATTTTACGTCGAATTATCACCGGTGTCAGGGCTACTTGTTAGCACAATTACTGGAAAGATCGATTCAATTGCTGTGTTGAGTAACGTTTTGTTAGTGCATTGGTAATAATGACACATCCACTGTATTACTCAAAGCAGAATTTGTATTCCATTGTCCTCTATGCAGTTCATAGTGATTGTGGAAATAAAATTCGCCAATGCTAATATTGAAGGCATATTAAATGCAATTCCTTCGGGTCCTCATTGAACACTGCCAAAAAATTTAGAACTGGTAGACTTAAGGCATCGAAGGTTGACGTAAAGTCAATTTACATTAGGTGTAATGCGATAATTGCTTCTTTTCATGAATGTGACGAAGCAGCAATCAGCAACCGTAACTGTTACAAGGCTATATTCTGTAGATCTTGTATATAGCCCAGTTCAACTGTCTCTTCCTTTAAGAGCAATAACTTTTGGAGTCGTGTAACCACTAAGCATGTCACCGGATGTAATGTCAACTTGAAACTGAAAAAAAACTGTCACCAAGCCTCCAAGCTTTCGTAAGATGACAACCCAGCACTATTGCAAAAAAATGCGCTGCTTCAACGTGGGTCCATTAAACCGTACCTTTTGAAAATACAGCTCAGAAAATTGAGCACCTTCAATGCAACGGCAAAACAGACTTTATGAAGACACGGCACAACTCTGGACACAATCATTACAATGTTTATTGACACAATTATTCTTTACCGTACATCACACAGTACAAAAAAGGCTGCTTCGCATTGTAGATAGAGCATTTTCGCAAAGACACGAAATACTAAATTTCACAATCGTGACATGGACATTGCATAACTTTTCATACAGTATTTACAAATTTCTTGTCATCTGGCCTAGGCCAAGGTAGGCGTTGCTGTTTTCGGGTTCAGCAGTTACACAATATTATAAACATGAATCACGCCAGAGAGCATAAATTCACGAAGCAAAAAAAGCCATTCTGGTGGCTGTAGCATCCACGAGCAAAATATACCAGAAACCATATAAAGTGCCCGCCGGGTACCATCGTTTGTACGATTAACCTCTCGTGAAAAAAACATTGCATGGATATATCCAACACCTACTGAGGGCTTGCTCCAGCAAAACTGCGCCCACGATGTGCATAAAGTGATATTAATTCAAATCAAGTGCTATTCGCTTACATTACGCTGTGGCAATACAAATACAATGTACATGAGCTCGTGACATCACACAGTATACAAAACACTCGTATTCTTTGAAGAATTTCAAACCGCAACTGCCCATGTGCCCTAATAGCAGCAGAGTAACTTCGAACTGGGTTATAAATTACAATGCACCAATAATACAGGTAAACATGCAGAGACTGACACCATCTATGTGCTGATGACCGCACACAACTAATTACGCTCGGCCGAATAAGTGTAGTCTGGCTGTGCGTAGGATTGATCCACAAGGACAATGGTTACCTGTGTTGGTTAGTGTGTGGTGGAATCTCTTCTGTGACGTAAGTGTCGAAGCACAGCACATAGGTTAATGAAAGCCTACTGAAGGTTTACTCCTGCACACGTTTTGCTAGAATGTGTTTCAACATGCCGCGCCCTTTGTGGGCGGAGATGCATTCGTAGACGACAATGGACATACCGTTCAAGCAGCAACTTCTGAACCTTCTCTCGGTGAATGTTACACAAGTCAATGGTATTTTCCACATTATTTGCAAGAAACCTTGATATGGTCCGGAATGGTGCCTTGAGGTCCAAGATGGCATCCTATGCCACAAATCCTTTAAAGTGTTCTTCGTAGTGAACTAACAGTTCCGTCACAGCAGCGCTGGGCCTCAACAGATTGGTGGCCCCTTTCACGTACTCTTTCAATGCAATCAGTGCGTTGTAGCACTGACCATCTCCCAGTAGAACAGCAGTACAAGGAGGGCACTCGCCAATGGCTTTGATTATTGTTTTGAGCAGAAACCCTCCAACATAAGCAAGGTTGTCACATTCTACAGATGATACTTCAACCAGCGTGAGGTTCTCCAGGTGCTCTTCATCATTTATAAATTCTTCAAGGCTCTTTTCAAGGCTTGCGCCAAGTAGGTCAGCAAGGTGAAGGCCGTCATCAGAATCGTAACTTGATGACTTTGGCGTATGCAGAAATTGGCCCACACAAATCAGCTTAAGCGAGGACTTCACGTCGTAAGCACTTGGAACTGGTTTATTCATGCGCACAATCGAGAAAACGTTTTCAAGGCAATCCTGGATGAGGCGGCTTGTCAGAAGGTACTTGTAGCCACGCAAGCTAAGCAGCTCTTCAGCAAGGCTCAGCACAACTGATGTAGAAATGAGAAGGCCAGCTTGGGAAGGCTTCCAATGCGCTGTTGGCCCCATTTTCATGTGTCGAAGTGTATCCTGAGCAAGCATCAACGTGTCTACAGCCCCTTCGTACTTGGATGGATCTATTTGACTCAGGGCTACGACTGGACAACGAGATGACATGAGAGTATGCCATTTCCAGACAAGCTCTAAAAACCATGCAGTTGCCTCTGCCTCTACTGAAGGTGCCCCTTTTGAATGAGATACCGAATACCTGGAGGTACTTCACGAAAAAACTGAACAGCAATGCCAACTTTCATAGTTGTAAAATGACCAGTGCTCACATGTATCGCAGAGAGGCCATGGGCAATTTTCAGATCGCTGTCTGAGTCATGATCGACGACTGCTTGGACATCACTGATGTCGACTTTGCTCCCTGGAAAACCTTGTTTTCTTACCGTGTTCTCTCCTAAGTAAAAGCATGTTACTCGCAATAGCTGAGCCCTCAGATTCTTAAGAACATGGGCTGGATCAGCCATAAAGTAGAGCTGTCTGTCTTCGAGGTGAGGATGCGGAGTGCTGTGCACTGTTTCTGAACACCTGTGGCTTGAGAAGCCTAGCAAGCGCCAGACTGCCCGGTTAGCCGCTCCCATATCACTCGTAACTAGAACTCTGAGCGATATGCTGTAAAGCATTTCTATTAGACAGAAGATGAGGTCTTTCAGCAGTGATGCATTGACAGATCTGCCGGTAAAGTGATACGCGACAACTTGCTTGTAACGTCTGTTAAGACCGCCCACCATGAATACAAGAGCATGATTTGCAACCGTGTCAGGGGAGTCGGGAAGCGTTGTACTGCCAAAAAGGTAATCAAGGGCAGCGATCATGTTCATATGCTTGCGCGATCTCCATTTCATCCATAAAAAGGACGCAGTCTTTTTCAATGTCTTCCATGGCTTGCACTTTCTGCCTGAGCACATCAAAAACTTCATGAAGGATACCTGGCAGAAAATGAATATTTTGCAATCTCCGGACCAGAGTTCTGTTCGAAGGAAGAGGATATGAGAGTGACCTCAAAAGTTCATAGCCGGAGGTTCCACATGCATGCTTTATTTGGAGGGCGGTTTTGATTGTTTTTTCTGACCAAACACTCCCTTTGCTAGTCTTTCGTGTGATTGCTTTTCTTTGGTCATAATTCAAAAATTTTGCATTCAAGAACCTTTCATTCTTTTTCTTCTGGGACTTCAATTGCTGTTTCAGGCTATGAATTTGAGCTTTTGCGTTTTTGGGCAACATCTGCAGCCTCTTGTGTTTTCTCGCAAGGTCAGCGCACTTCTTACGAAGTTCTGCAACGGTACAGTTGACAGGACCTGAATTATCTGCTGTGTCGTTTCTGGAGTGTATAAAAGAACCCTAGTAGGGACAACGCGCCCATGGCAGATCTGAGGGGAAGCATGGCATGGTTGCGCCGCATCTTGAACTAGTTGCAATGGAATTTCCTGTTCTGATGTGATCAAACCCTCCGAACTACTGGTAGTGCAGCTGTCCTGAGAACTCAAACTGCACAGTTCTGCACACGCAGGTTCACCTTCTGTACACATCCTTGCACGAAGTGGTTGTGATAACATACTAGGTGTAATAGAGATTGTAGTGTGCTGAGAACTTGTATCAGCTTCCTCGCCAACGTTACTGCAGATAACAACACATGACTGGCCAAGACTTGCCTTGCATAACGAAGCCGCGGAAGTATCAGCAAATAATGGTGTTTTTTCTGGAGCACAGGTAAAAGTGACAGCATCAATATCTAATTCCAAAGCAGCAGCAGCTGCGCAATGGCTGGGCGTCGAAGACACACCTGCAGGTATATCCGAAGGGACGTAGCTCGGCAGTACTTGAAGGAATCCTGTACCGGAAGGTGTGGTGGCGGGGTGGTCGTGTGGAACAGCTGTAAAAATTTGGAGGCTTCAGTTGCAAGTGGTGGTATCGAAACGTTGCACAAGTATTTAGCGATGCCACCGCAATACTACGCACAGATGTTAAAGTCGAGTAAAATATTTTTTTATATTACGGTTTCAAAAGATGTCACAAATTTGCCATTCATTATGCGCAATTCGCATTGCATTTTCTTCCTAATAATTAAGCGCGTAGTTGTACAAAAATTAAACATGCGTCATGGTTATTTCAGCAATGAGGCTTCCCAATTGCTTTGCACAGTTCTCTGCAGCTTTTTTAGTGTGACGCTAATGTGTGGATTGTGTCGAACAGACTTTCGACGAAAGGCAGCCCCGAAATATACGCATCCTTTTTGGCAAAAATGACATATAATACTCATTTGCAGGCATCTTCGTTGTTATAGAATTGCAGAGCACTTTATGCAGAGCCTTTGCTTTCGTCGGGCAGCATTACCTGCGCGCTTGTCAACGGCTGTTTTCTAGCCTTTTGGTTGGTGGTTGAACGGTAAAGATCAGCTCTGGCAGCGGCATAAAAAGAATGCTACGACAGAGTGAAAAATGCGACGCGAATGACCAATGGGCTGAAGTTGCCAATGATTATCTGTGCATGCTTCACTAATACTCGAACGCTACACATAGAGCGAGGACGAAGCATGCACGTGATTACAGCTGACGACCGATAAGAGCCATAGCATACTTGTGATAAGAAAATGGCGCCGAGAGCGACGACGACGGTGAAACAGCATGCGTGAATTAAAATGAGGAATCTGTATTTAGCGCGATGCTTCGCAGTGCAAAAGAAGAATTCCCTGACTTAAGAACTCGTATTTCAGCAGTCGAGCTGCACACATAAAGATAGATCACGCATTTCCTCAAAGAAACATGGACTGGCTCCGTAATATTTTGTGTTTTCTTGCTTTTTCGCACTCACTAACACATAACACAGTCGCGAATGCACACACAGCCCAGGTAGGTGACTCCCGTGTTGGTGTTTACGTTTGGTGCAAATTTTCAGTACTCCCTTCACAACGAATTTTCAAAATAGGCCATTGTTTTTAGTATTCTCTTGTGATTCATTCTATCGAGATTTCACTACACAGACGTAAAATCACAGTTATTTTTCGTACCTGGGTTACAGGAGAAATCCGGTGGAGCCAGAACTTGCGCACGAGCACTGTCACTAACAGGTTGGGTTGACTGCAGAGTAGCTGCTGGGTGAGCATGCCAGGACGGCAACACAGGAGAGCTGTACATCTCCAATGGCACCGGTTGTTCGAGGACACCTGTAATGAGCAGCATTGCATGCATGATATGTATGTGTTCAGGCTTACTCAGGAAGAGTAGCCCATTTGTAAATACATTTAGTACTGAAGTTATCAACGAAGCTGAAATTGACCCCTTATACAGGAATTTCTGAGAAAACAAGCTTAAGCAGTGCTTGACATCCCATTAAGAATAAACGTTTCGCATCTAGACAATAAATGAATGTGGAGAAGCGGCAATTATGCATTGAAGTGCACAAACGCGCACAAGCTAGGCCAAGAATAAAAAGAAGCAGCAAGCACACTACACAGAATTGCTCGCATACAGCAAATTATTTTCGCATTCTCAGTTCACCTCATTATGCGCAAGGCTAAAAATCATAACGGCCACCCACATGAACTGGATGCATTTCCTTCATAACACAGCCATAACAAGTATGCGAGCATGAACATTGAAACGGTTCTGCTCGGCTTGTGCAAAATACAGCCAAACACGAAATCAAAGTACACTTTCTTTCCCACTTACCGCAAACAGGAAACACTGTGGGAACAGCGTCTGGCCTCAGCTTCTTCAAGCCACCCTGCCTCCTCAGCTCGTAGTCGGAATCTTTGAAATGATCCTGTAATAACAACACCGCCACACCTCATTTAAAACAATCATGCAACCATATGTGCGTGAAAAAACGAAAGGACAATGCCGTGAACAGGTTGCGTAAGCAGGTAGTTTTTATCAGCCCTGCCAGTATGCGAAGTAGTTGCTTGAGTGTTTGTCTAATGTGAAATCGAACAGACAGAACATATTTCGTGCTGCTTTTCATCTACAGTCCGCTCTAAAGCGTTTCTCCGCAAGTATAACAAAATCATTGTTAAACGTGTGCTGCATACATATTGGTACGCGTACTACTTATTACTTATTAAGGATCGCAACAATATTATTCACGAAGTGGTGGGGTCTGCGATTGTTCAACGAGTGCTATATCTATGACATTTGCGAAGTGTTGGAGTCCGTGTTTTTTCTTAACTCCATGTCCGCCTTTTTGTCCGTAAACTGACGCGATTTCTTCGAGTGTACTGACGTGCGGCGTTGGTGCCAATCCCTTACAACAACACGGAACACCTGGGCTTCTGACAGCACCGGTTATCAGGCTCGTGTAGACGACCCAGTTCTCAAAGCGAGGGCAGAAAAGAAAAAAAATCGCAGCCCACACACAGACACTTCCGACATCAGCTAAGCTGACGCGAGTTCACGGAAGGGAGGCAACAGCTCACGACTAGCCAGCGCGTCCCAAACGCGTCTCCAAACGGACGCGCGCCCGCGTCCCGCATGTAAGCTTTCTACTCGCGATGCGTGACCTCAGCAACGACACCTTAGATTTTCTATGCACTCGCGAACACCGTTAAACACATATAACATGTCCCGCAGCAAAAGAGAGTAAAGAAAATACGCAGTACTCACAGAGCAAATACGAGACGCGCTGGTGGGCTCCCAGTCGTCTCGCTTTACTTGAGCCAGCCAAAGTCGTCGTCGGCCAGGGTTCGCTGGGAAGCGGAACATGCGCTTGCCTTTTCTGCTGTGATTAGTGCAGCACGGTACGCAGCATCCAGGCATTGTAAGACCAACGGCAGCCTTCACCACAGAACAACTGATTCAACCAGTTCAAGACGCTACCGGCGCCGTACTCTCGAGGACAGGCGTACACGCAGTGCGGGGCCACAATATGGCGTGATACCGCGGCATTTCCGTCTGGCAACATTGTGTTTTGGCGGGAGGAGGAGCGTTGGCGGCATGTAGTGGGTCAAAGGCTGACACCACCCTAAAACAGGCGGTCATGTAGGCTCCCTACGCCCGTTGCGCTCCTAGCGCCATCTCGCTGGTAATGAAGAAACACTTATAAGCGCCGGCCGTCTCTGAGTACTGCTGTAAAGGGCGTGTATATAACGCTCGCCGTTAGCCACCTGGACGATCTGCGCTTTGTGGCATAGTGGTTAGAGCCACGCGCTGCGGATCGAGAAGTCGCTGGTTCGATTCCGCGCTTCGGAAACTTTTTTCGGAACTATATTTCGTTGGGACTTTCACATATATATATATATACTTATACATATACGCAGCATGACGGCGGCGACGGTGACGGCAAAAACCAGCCGAGACTGTCCGTATAATTGCTATCGCAATAAAACGCTATTAGCCGCGGGTGTGCTGCCGAAAGGCGTCTCTTTCGAAGCCTTTGAGCCGTTGAGGGCGTGCTGCGAGGCATTGCTTAAAGGAATGGTGCCACGAAAGTTCGGACACAATTTGACTGCTGCATCACACTATGGATGCATGTAGGTGCCATCAGCCACAAAACAGCCTAACAGATTTTAATGGAGCTTTCAAGTTCGTGAAAATGCCGAAGTGGAAATAGAAGCAAAAAGCGATGATATCATCGAGCGGGGCCGTTTTGTGAACAACGTACGTCACGAGTTTTGGCTGCGTTACCGGAGACGTATGTGAGATGGACAACGCTGGTGGAGACACCTGAAATATCCATAGCCTAAAATAACAATACATCGACCTACCCGCTTACTGACTCTCGTAAATCATTACCAGAGAGATAATTAACAACTCACAATATTCTCATTGCTTTTATGCGACAAGAACAGTAACTTGGCGGAGAAAACAGAAAAAAAACACATATTCTATTTGGACAAAACACCACAAGATGTCGCTACCAGCTCCGCGGCTGCTGCTACAGCTGCAGTCGTCAACAGTTCCAGTAACCACGTATTCGCAAACGCTAGGAAGTCTAAACACAAACTACAGTTCTATACTGCCGGAATCGTATTGTGTAGCAGACAGATAACTACTTCAGAGTCCCTGCGTGCATACGTGGCATCGGTATGCCTTGAGAACGGACCGTTGACCAACCTGAAGACTAGCCAGTAAACGTACGTACATCACATCGCTTGCATGTTACCCATAAACACTGTCACAGAGCGACAATGTTTCCTGCTTCCTTCGTCACTCCTCAACCTACTGCCTTACCAATGATCGAACTGAAGATGTTTCAGCACGTCTAATGCGGCGGCTACTTCAAGCCTTACGGAAAACGTCGCCTCAGTTGGATGACAACGACAAGAAGAGAATCGCAGCCACCGGCGAGATTCCCGAAGTGAATTGAGCTTTTCTGACTGATTCTTACAGTCCTCCCAGCTTTTTCGTCCATCGGCGCACTAGATAAGCAACGTTGTTTGACAAGCCTGGCGTTGGGCCTGTTGTACATAGCTTGGAAAATCGACGAACCCAGCCTTTAAAGACACGTACACAAGAAGAGAAGTTTGGAAAACACACACGCTGGGACCTTCTCTTGACTATTTAGGAAACAAGTGCTAGCGACGCTCAATACAGCAGACGAAAGAGCAGCGCTGACAAAATGGCAGAAGCTGGTCGGTGACGCCACTGGCTCTCGCAGTCACCTGACAGGCCGAAGTAGGCCGACTACGTCCCGCGGCTACCGAGCGCTCATCGAAATTGAAACTGCCTCCGGTCGTAACATACGAGCATATAATTAAACATTCGTCTCGCGCTGGGGCAAATGAGTTTCGTTGCCGCTAATAAAAGCCGGCAGATCCCACGCATTGTGGGAATCGATGTAATGCGAAGCAGCCAGCAAAGAGCTGCATACATCGTCTTGTATGTCACTAAGGAAAATGCGTGTCATGGATTTCATGTTAACTCCTATTATTTATGTTCTTCACACAGTAACGTCGCGCAATACCAACTTCGGGATAGATCAAGCTAGCGAAACGGCCGCCAGCGCCCCATGAGCGTGGCACGTAAGTCATGCTGTACATGACATGCGTGTCATGATTTTCATGTTAACTCTTGTTATTTATGTTCGTCACACAGTCACGTCGCAAGATACTAATGTTGGTTTATATCAAGCTAGCGAAACGGCCGCCAGCGCACCATGAGCGTGGCACGTAAGTCATGCTGTACATGACATGCGTGTCATGATTTTCATGTTAACTCATGTTATTTATATTCGTCACACAGTCATGTCGGAAGATACCAATCTTGGTGTATATCAAGCTAGCGAAACGGCCGCCAGCGCACCAAGAGCGTTGGCACGTAAGTCATGCTGTACATGCCATGCGTGTCATGATTTTCATGTTAACTCGTGTTTTTTATGTTCCTCACACAGTCACGTCGTACAATACCAATTTCGGGATAGATCAAGCTAGAGAAACGGCCGCCAGCGCCCCATGAGCTTGGCACGTAAGTCATGCTGTACATGACATGCGTGTCGTGATTTTCATTTTAACTCGTGTTATTTATGTTCATTACACAGTCACTTCGCAAGATACCAATTTTGGTGTATATAGAGCTAGCGAAACGGCCACCAGTGCACCATGAGCGTGGCACGTAAGTCATGCTGTACATGACATGCGTGTCATGATTTTCATGTTAACTCGTGTTTTTATGTTCGTCACACAGTCACGGCGCATAATACCAATTCCGGGGTAGATCAAGCTAGCAAAACGGCCGCCAGCGCCCAATGAGCGTGGCACGTAAGTCATGCTGTACATGACATGCGTGTCATGATTTTCATGTTTACTCGTGTTTTTATGTTCGTCACACAGTCACGGCGCCCAATACCAATTCCGGGGTAGATCAAGCTAGCAAAACGGCCGCCAGCGCCCCATGAGCGTGGCACGTACGTCATGCTGCACATGACATGCGTGTCATGATTTTTATGTTAACTCGTGTTATTAATGTTCATTACACAGTCACTTCGCAAGATACCAATTTCGGTGTATATAAAGCTAGCGAAACGGCCACCAGTGCACCATGAGCGTGGCACGTAAGTCACGCTGTACATGACATGCGTTTCATGATTTTCATGTTAACTCGTGTTTTTATGTTCGTCACACAGTCACGGCGCACAATACCAATTCCGGGGTAGATCAAGCTAGCAAAACGGCCGCCAGCGCCCAATGAGCGTGGCACGTAAGTCATGCTGCACATGGCATGCGTGTCATGATTTTCATGTTAACTCGTGTTTTTATGTTCGCCACATAGTCACGGCGCACAATACCAATTCCGGGGTAGATCAAGCTAGCAAAACGGCCGCCAGCGCCCAATGAGCGTGGCACGTAAGTCATGCTGCACATGACATGCGTGTCATGATTTTCATGTTAACTCGTGTTATTTATCTTCATTACACAGTCACTTCGCAAGATACCAATTTTGGTGTATATAAAGCTAGCGAAACGGCCACCAGTGCACCATGAGCGTGGCACGTAAGTCATGCTGTACATGACATGCGTTTTATTATTTTCATGTTAACTCGTGTTATTTATGTTAGTCACACAGTCACGTCGCAAGATCCGAATTTTGGTGTATATCAAGCTAGCGAAACGGGCACCAGCGTACCATGAGCGTGGCATGTAAATCATGCTGTACATGGTATGCGTGTCATGATTTTCATGTTATGACTTGTCATTTATGTTCGTCATACAGTCATGTTGCGCCATACCAATTTTCGTGTACATTCGATTAACCAAGCGACCAGGAGAGCACAAAGTCGTAGGCGGCTAGATAGATAGATAGATAGATAGATAGATAGATAGATAGATAGATAGATAGATAGATAGATAGATAGATAGATAGATAGATAGATAGATAGATAGATACGCTCAAAGTCGCAGAAGTTCGCTAAGAAATGCTTCACATTTAACATGTCAGTAAGCCACTGATTAAGAGCAAAAAACAGAGGTTGACAAGTTTTCTGTAACCACTCCTTTAAATGTACGGTAATTCTTTTTATTCGCTATATTAATATTCACTAAGAGACTGTTTGGCGTAGCGCACACCCACAAGGACAAAAGAAGGACACACACCTTATGGTGACGTGACCTTGTGGGTGACGGGACCTTCACCTTGTGGGTGACGTGACCTTACCAGAGAGGGTGCAGCAGGTGCTGAAGTGTGGACCGAAGTTCGCCGTCGAGCCACGCAAGTCCGGCCCGGAACTTTTGGGGATGGTTCGGCAGGTGTCGAAACAGGTCCCTGAAGACGACGTTGACAGGTGTGTATCCGAAGGTGTCGACGTACTGATGCGTGGCCGCCCTCCGCGCGGGAAGTTTTCCGTATCGGGGATAGTGAAGTACTTGAAGGACAACTCGCTTGCATTGTTACCGGCCGATAAAGACGGCGGTTTCGCGGTGATGCCTAAATCTATGTATCAGGAGAAAGCGTCGGATGCCATTGGTTCTGTTTTTGATATTCACAGTGATGTTTGTTTGGAAAAAGTGCGGTCGGCCGCTAAAAAGCTATGCAAGAGTTTTAGTCTTGATGGCATTGCCAAGTTGATGGAGAAGAAGAAAAAAACGGAACTAGAAATCTTCTTCAGTGCCAAAACGCATAAACTTGCTTGCCCATTCCGAGTGATGATCTCCGAGAATGAATCCTGGCTGAAGTGCTTAGCAGTGTTTTTACAAAAGTACTTGAAGTTGATACCCCTTAACGACCCATTTTGGTAAACAAATCGCAACAAGTGTTAGATTTTTTCAAAGACAAGCAAAGCGCAAACCTTTTGGCATTTTCCATCGACGTTAAGGATCTTTATTACAGCCTTCCGCAGACCGATTTGGTGGCGTATGTGTCCGAGGGTATCGACAGACTGGGAGCTATTCAATTCCAAAATGCTGCCGGGGTGTCGTGTGAACAGTTTTTAGAACTTCTTTCCTTTTGTGTAAACTCGACATATGCGACGTGGAATGGAAACATTGTGAAACAAAGAAATGACATTTGTATAGGTTCCTGCATTGCTCCATACTTGAGTGATCTGTTTTTAGCAAAGCCTAACGAAATTCGCGACGTACGTGTAAAGCACACGGATGTTGTTGCTGTTTTTAGATATGTAGATGACTACCTAATCGTTTGTAATAATAAACCTAACAGTTTTGACGCGGTCGTTTCAGGAACCCTAAACATGTTCACGAATGAGTTATCTCCTCTGGCCTTGACGCATGAAGTACCAAAAGATAACTTCATAAGATTTTTAGACCTCGGGTTGTATTTTTCGTCAACAGGTGTGTGTCGGGGTTATGAACCGCGAGGAAATAAGCCTGTACTGTCGTTTACATCCGCGCACTCAAAGTTCGTAAAGCGTGCTGTTATAAGTTCATGTTTTCAGAGTTCACTGATGAAATCGTGCCGGCACAAGCTTGAAGCGAGCTTGTGGGCCCAGGCTAAACGTTTAATTGATTCTGGCTATCCCCTGCGCCTGTTAACCGCCGTCGCCGAAAATATCAGAAAAAAAGGAAGAGCGAAAACCAGTAATCAGACCGCCGCCACTAAGGCAACCAATATTGCGGTGGTGCCCTACATGCACGCCATATCACATAATTTGGGCAGGATAGCGAGAAAGTCCGGTGCGGACGTAGTTTTTTCCGCTCCTGAACGTCCGCAAAGGATATGCAAAAAGGTTAATGCGGACAACAAAGAGAAGCGCGAGTGCACAATCAAGCACCGCGAAAAGCTTGTAAATTGCAGTGAAAGAGTAGTGTATTCTATTCCTCTCACGTGTAAACGCGTCTATATTGGCCAAACCGGAAGGTGTGTAAACCAGAGACTCAGAGAACACTCATATAATGTCAACAAAGCTGTGTGTCTGGCCACTTGGGCATTCACTGCCAAAGGTGTGGTTGCGTTCCAAAGTTTGAGAGCATTCGTATTCTATATAGCGCTCGAGACAAAACAACCCGGGAAATAATCGAGGCATTTGAAATTGAAAAAGTGAAAGAAAAATGCGTGAGTGCGCCTTCTTTAGGTTTTTCCGATAAAGTAAAGAGGTATCTTGAATTGTCACTTTGAAGAAGGTGGGTGCAGATGTGATCAATGATGACGTGCACGCGGTCAATGCTGTACTATTACATGTTTCTTCTAGGTTTTATCGATCGCCTG
>NC_051183.1:81947821-81980350 GCF_013339695.2 Rhipicephalus sanguineus | reverse complement strand
TTGAGACGCTTTGTACACATTTGTGCACGCAACATGTTTTTGCTAGTTGCATCGTCTAGTAGCTAAGAAAGAGCAAGATACATTGAACCTCCTGCGTAATAAATGCTTTCATTTAACTTCGTTTTTCTGTGTAATGCGGCATTTGACCACTTCGCTGAAGGCAATATCATGTTCGGTGAGTTGTTCGACCTGCTGCTATTCGCGAGCCATGCCAAAAGTATAATTTTTCTTTGCTCAAAATGAACATAACTGGTAACGAAATAGCACTATATTTCTAGCCTGAGGTTTGATTCTATTTGTGCAAAAACGGAACACGAATGGCGTCGAGATAAATAGATATTTAATTACATTTAAACAAAGTTTAATTACCATAAAGTATCTAAATCGACGTATAATGACATTATTTTTGTTGCAATAGAATATTGAGGGCCTTAAAATAATTTTGTTCAAATTTGGCACATTTACAGACAGTTCTTCACAGGTCAAGTCTGAAAGGGTCAGCACAAAAATATAAACCAATGAATTACATTCGTCACTGTTAGTCCAAGCCCAGAAAACAATTGGCACGACGAAATGAAGGGCATATGTCACTGCACTTAATACGCCCATGCAGCGCTACCACTGTCTGCAGACCTTTCGAGCAGTAAGTACAGTAAGATGCTTACCTGAAAGTATTTAGTCTGGAAACGAGTGAACGCGCAGCCAATGCGGAGATCAAGCTCCTGTCTTGCGTCCACAGACCTCGCTTCGTTCTCATTGGGCTCCACCAACTGATTCATGGCTGCCTTGATGTCCTTCTCGGTGATGGCACTGAACCGAGCTCGGAAAATGTACTGCGAAACAAACACGCGTGAGACTACAGTTGATGAAACATTCAAAGTGGCCTACAGCTCCACTCACAGCAATTTCAGTTAACCCCTTAAAGCTTTTAGGATCAGAGTTGCCACTTCCACTCATAATAAGCAGATTTAGGCTTCTTTCACCAAGTTGCTTGCAGAATTTTTGTTACACACAACCAATTGAATTGAATTGAAGGTGATGTTAATTGTCCTTTTTTAACTGTAGTGTAGTAACTGTGATGTAAATTGAGATGAATTAAAGTGGACGAAAAATCGCTCTTTCTATTGGTGGGATCCAAGCCCACAACCTTCGAACCAAGCGTCTGATGCTCTACCAATTGAGCTTACTATGAAAGGCAATCGAAGACCAATTTTACAGTCACTTGTTGCATTTTTTGGGCTCACAAGCATATTTCCTGCAAATTTAGTCTAATTCCGTGCTCGTCACGTTCGCTAATAGTGCATTTGTCAATGCCTTCGTGCATTCAAATTAAACATATGTTGGGGGAGTCGACAATTAACGCTATTCATGCACTGGAAAACAAACGCGCAATGAACAGAGTGGACACTACCCTGGAGACAGCTGAAATGCTAATATGCGCTCTCCTTCATAGTTGCGCATATTTGTCACCATGCCAAATAATTAATGTTATTCTTTTACCTTCCCTCTGCATTTAAGCTACCTCTTTATTATAACTAAAAATATTTTCAAGACTTAAAAAATTTATTATACTACTGCTTCTTCTGGCCTTCTTTGCATAATTCATATGCTTTCTTTTTTTGACTTCTTTCGGAATTACTATTTGCTAGTTAGCTTGGCAGCATCTGGCAACTCTGAGACCCACTTTGTGTATAGAACTTGCTTTTGGAAAAAGCAACAGATACTGAGCTTCTGGTGAATTCATTCCCATCCATACGAAATTCAGAGTAATTTAAAAAAAAGACTAATTCTCTCCTCGTCTTTTTCATAAACATTCCCACTACCCCACATTCAAAGCATTATACAGACCGCTGGTTATACATCTGTCATGCCGTTTTGGGCATTCGGGTGCGCACCTGTTGGTTGTATGAGGCGGGCTTTCGCAGGAAGGGCTTGACGATGTTGATGACTTCGAAGCAGATGTTTTCCCCTTCTTTGTCACAATCTAGCCACAGCACCAAGTAGTCGCACCCCTGTGCCTAAAACACGTCAAAGAAGAAACAATGTACAAAAGAAGGAAATTGATCGAAGGACCCATTTCTATTAGACAGAATCACAGTACATATTCATGAAGCCAAGGAAAGCATAGCGGACATTTTTTTTGTAGCTTTAACTGAAGTGAGGAACTTATGGTATACAAACCTACAGCCTCTGCAGGTGCGGTGGTGTGTATCCAATTAGTGCCAATTTGTTTTTCCTTGCACTCTCATTTTCCTATATCCTTCAAAGGGGCACTAAACAACTTCTTAGAATGCAATGAACGAGAGCATTATTCTCTCCTGGCGTTTCTCGTCTGTTCATGAGACGTCGTGAGGAAATAAGCTCTCGATTGGTCCATATACGAGAATATCGGTTGGGAATTGTCTCCTAGTGTGCTTTGCCACGTAGTCATATGGCCCTTCTGCCATGTCTCGCATGAATATCGTGCGCGATCCACTGATTTCACTTTGTTTTGTGCGTTTTCGACTGCGCAAGCAGAGGTAACAGCATGTAGCCAAAAAGTGCGAAATCCTGATAGGCTAAACGCTTATTGCTGACATTGTCCACATGTTTTACGAAGAAATAAGGGGCGAGGAGGAAATAGCGCCCGTAGAAAGGGTAGCGAAGGCAAGAAAGAAACCAATCTCTTTTCTTTGAACTCGGAGTGGTTGAGGGGCCCTTTCATAACCACACTTAAATTAAAAAGTAGAAATAAGGTCCCCTGTGCGATCCCTGATTTCAATTTCTAGTGGCCTCAGGTGGCTTTTTTGGTAAGCTTTTACGGGTTCTGATAGGAGATTTAGTTTGACTTACTTCTTTTTCAAGAAATCTTGGCAGCTGCAGTTTCGGGTTTGCTTCTTTCTTTTCCGTGGGTGCGTTGAAGAGTTCCGCCTTCAAAGGAACACAGAGCACACAAGTAAGGTATGCAATCAACAGAGTTCAAGTGCAATTTGTCATAGCACGACGAAGACACACTTTTCATCGCCAGTCAACATTTCTCTGCATTAAAATGGCAATTGTTCATGACTTGCATTGACAGCTGCATCAAATAAGCGGCAAACTAAGCACACTAAGTACAAATCGCTAAGCACACTACAGTACAAATATTTTTCCATGAGATAGTGCACCACTGGAATATATTGTTGCAGCAACGGCACCTGTGTTTGAGAACTTTAGTCACAAAATTTGTCTGTTTGGAACAAAAATTGTTTGCTTCAGATTGCATGGTGTAAGATTGTCACTTTCAGTTCATGCTTTTTAATGGCCTAACGAAATATTTTATTAATTAATCTATTAATAATAATTCCTGAGTATCACATGCCATAAGCACAACATAATTATGAGGCAACCGTAGTGACGGGCTCCTGGATAACTTTTCACCACATCGACGCGCACTTAAAATCTAAATAAAAATTCTTGCATTTCGCCCCCACTGAAATGGGGCCACAGTCGCCGGGAATCGAACCCGCGTCCTCGAGCTTGGCAGCGCGGCACCTTACCCGTTAAGCTATGTATTTATTTAGCATCAGAACTGTATATATTTCTACATATGTATAATATTCCCCCTGCATTTCTAATGCTCATTATTGGGCAAATGCTGAAAGCATGTAAATAAATAATTCGGACCACTAGTTTCTATCTACTAACTTGATTATCCGAATCAGCATCTTCAAGCGCTTTAAACGATACACGCCGGCTCACTTCACTAAGCTTCCGTATTAGTCAATCGCGATTGAGTAATTCGATCCCGATCGACATTGCAAGAGCCCTTGTGACAGCGGTGTTTTATATTTCCACCTCTGGGAAGTATTTCCGGAGGCCACGGTGATACTCTGCTCAAAGAGAAAGAAGTCACACGAACTTTGGCCCTGAACGGATGTTATCTTTATTTACAAATTCATTCATTCCCTCGCTAACTTTGTTCAGTGCAAGCATCGCATCGCGTAATCGCAACAGGTATGTACGACTCGATTAACCCAGCGTCGTGGGAAGTTTGTAGCGGTCTCATTCTCAATTGTTGTGGCGAGATCGAATAACGAGTGAGATAATGATAATGCTAGGCGTAACTCACGGGGTCCACTCGATCCCAGCTGTTGTATTTGCTGAGAAAGTCGGTGGTCATGACGTGACCGCACACCGATGTCATCTTGAAACGTGCCGGCTCGTTGTAGAACTTTCCGACGTACTCGTACACCGTGCAGGCGCTGCTGATGCCTTTTCTCGGCTTCATGTTGCCGTTGGACAGGATGGCCGCCAGCGACTGTGCCAGCGCCGGCTTCTCCGCTACCATGAGAACGGTCTTCATGGCGACTGACTGGTAAGCTCCCTTCGCTACCTTCGCGAACCAAGCCTTCACGAGAGCGACATCTTGGATTTGATGCGGATCGGATGAAGTGTTTTTGAGACGCGCCGACAGGGGGCCAATGTGTTGCTAGGAAACATGTAGAGTATGTAGAGAGATGAATACGAGAAGGTTGTTAAAATGGAGATATAAGTAGATTTGCTTGTTTGAAGTTCATGGAGGAAGAAAATTCGAATGTGAATGTGGTGAATGAGGTGAATGCATGGAGGATGGGTGAATGTCTGTGTTCTGAGTCGTTTCCGTGACTTCGTTTTGTGGAGCGGCTAGAACGTTTTTTTTTTTTTTTTTTTTTTTTTGCTGTCGTGAGCAGTCGGCGCTTCCAGCAGGCGCACCCACCAGACGGCGCCGCCGCCCTCAGGTCAGGCATGGAGGAATGGCGCGCGCGGCTCATCACGGTCACTCCGCGGTGGCGAGCCCTGTGGTTGGGTTGTTGCTTGAAATTAAACCAATAGGGGTGGTCTTCGTTTGTTTTAAAAAGTAACTGCTATCGCGAAACTCCCATCATAATATAAATACTGTTAATTTATCTTCACAATGGTCCCAGTCATGTCTATCGATACACATGAGTGGGGGCCAGGGGGGCCACTCTTAAATGACTTTCACCACTACTAAATGATTTTGAGAATTATTATGGGCTACCACACGTCAGATGTAGACATAATTTACTGAGCTCGGTCTCTAGATCACAAACGTTGGTTCGCGATAACTTAGGGAGAAAACCTTACGCTATGTCATCACAGACATAGAGTGTTGCAGTTATGACGATTATTTTATATTTGCAGGTCTATGCAGATTCACTGAAATGACCATTTTACATGTCGTCCTCATTTGGAGACGTGACTTAGTTTTGCCATTTCTGTGGACTATAGTGCACAGAAATGTGCACCACAAACACTGAACGAATGGTAAATTAAGCATTCTTGTTGCACTGTGTTCCTTTATATGACTTCTGGTTAAAATAGTTTGCTACACACGATGGGTTTGGTGAAGGCAGTGCTGTGTTTAGTGAAACGTTGGACGTGGGGTGGTTCACTGGAATTTCAAGATTTTTTTCTTTTATTTTTCTAGGAATGCTCGCTGCCAGCAGACAACTGTTGCATGTAAATATTTAGTAGGTCGTTCAATCCGGCTTACGAAGAAATAGAGCATGGCTGACTATACATTAATTAAATAACTATTTATGTTTTTCTTTGTTAATTCGATTTTTTATGGCACAAAAGCAGCTGAGGCTATGCTGCGCCAGGCGCAATTAAAATAATTATTTACGCCGTTACAATTAATTGCTGCGTTGTTATTACAATTAATTGCGTTATACACTGTAATTTGTTCTAACACTTCCACTTGCTTTAAATTTAGTCTCCAGTATCCTGGCATCAAATTAATGAATTTCACGCATTTATAACGGTCGATCATAATGCGTGTGTCGCAAGGGCCAAGACGTAATAATGACGAGGCAAGTTGCTCCTACAAGCAGATTAGCTGGTTGAAGCCTAGAGACGACAGCACGTCAAGATCGCTGCCGCTTGTAGGATTACATTGATAATAGTGCACTCAAGGTCAATTTTCAATTTCGCATGTGTATATTATACACACGCACCACGCATACAAACACACGCACAAAAATGCATAAAGGGTGCACGCTGACCCCCCCCCCCCCTACGCCCACCCCTAAAAAAAAATCTTTAGCTACGCTCCTGCTCAAGGTAACCATGGTAGCATTGCTACGGTAAAATCCGGCAGATACCGCGCACTGTAGGAATCCGCGTAATGCGAAGCAGTCAGTGATGAGCTGCAAGGCTTTGAAGCAAATCAATGACATTCATGTCATGACACACCATACACTGTCATATGTATCTCACGCATGTATATATGTAAATTGTAGCATGCCTTGCTAATGAAGTGTATATTCTTGTATATACCGTGCGTTACCTGTCATTTATGTTTGTCATATCTCATGCCATGCCGATATTGGTATATATAACGGCCGCGAGAGCACCATGACCTTGTCATGTAAATCATGACGTACGTACGCGGCAAGTGTGGGATTATTTTCATGTTACGACCTGTCATTTATTTAATCATACACTCATGTCATGCCATACCAATTTTGATATATACCAAGTTTACGAAAGGGCCACGAAAGCACCAAGATCGTGTCATGTAAATCATGACGTACGTACATGACAAGCATTTCATTATTTTTGTGTTACGACCCGTCATTTCTGCTCGTCATATACTCATGTCAGGCCATGAAAATTTTACTATACATCAAGTTATTGAAACAGCCGCGAGAGCACTGCGACCATCTCATATATGTAAATCATGAAGTGCATGACATCCATTCATAGCCTGATTTTCATGTTTTGACCTGTCATTCATGTTCGTCGTAAACTCATGTCTTGCCAAGCCAGCTTTCATTTATACCAAATTAATGAAACGGCCGCGAGAGCACCAGCACATTGTCATGTAAATCATGACGTATATGACCTGTATGACATGAGTTTCATGTTATGACCAGTCATTTATGTTCCTTATGTACTCATGCCTTAGCATGCGATTTTTGGTGTACATCAAATTATAGAAACGGCCGCGAGAGCACCAATTAAGACCGCGTCATGTAAATCATGACGCACATGACATACGCACGTCATGCATGATATTCATGCTACAGTCAGTCATTTATGTTCGTCATACGCTCATATCATGCCATCACATGACGATAAGGGAGTGAAGCCACACCGGTGCTTTTTTTTTTTCTTTATTACAGGGAAGGAAATCGTTGCACTTAAATTGACATTTCAAAAATTAATAATCAGGCATACTTAAACACAAATCAAACACAGGAAACCAGTCTAGATCATTCATATATCTCGCGTATTTGGATTACTTGTTCCTGAAAGATGTTTTCTTGTTGATCACGGTGTTCCGGCATTTCTGTCAATCAGTCTTGCTTGAAATTATTTTGCAAAAAGGCCCTATACAGGCGTCATTTCTGGCAAGGAAATAGCAACCAGGCGTCACACAATGCGAACTGCGCAACGAGTGTGTGACTTAAAACTTCCCGCCATTATTCCTCATCGGCATCAGCCAAAGCATCAACAAAGTGCACCTATAGCTTACAGATATGTAGCGGATACCTCGCTTCTCCGCAGAAGGACGAATGATGGCGTAATGGGTGCATCCATACTTCACAAAAATACATGATTATGTATATGGCGTAGTGGATACCCTAAATGTATTTGTATTAGTTGTCAAGAGAGTTTACAACGGGCTCTAGAAAGGCCGCTCTTCTAGCTTTCGCTGTGACTGTGCGGCGTGTTCCGCGCAGGCCTGGCGTCTTTTTTAACTTTCGGAAGTCTTTTAACTTTCCGAAGATTTGCGGAAGTCTGTGGCACAATTTGTGCCAGCTAGCATATTGCCGCACGGGCTATTTTCTTTGTATGTTTTATGTTACCGGCCCATTGCACGTGTAGCTACTACGTTGCGCAAACCGCGCCAGAATGTCTGGGGACATTCCACATTATTTTAGGATAATCCGTTAGGCTGGAGCGCGCGAACGCGAACAGCTGAGCTTATTCTCGAACTAACGCGGCCACCAGCGATAAGGCTCGAATGTTCGATGCCGCATGCATAAATGCCGATGCGCCTTGCCGCGGATCAGTTTATCGACGGCCGACGCTCTGTTCGCCGCTATCAGTGTACAGTGTGTATATTGTTGTAGTTTGACTTTCCGTTTCCCGGCCACAAGTTCGGCCAAATAAAGAGTTTCATCTTGGACACTTCGACTACTGCCTTCGTCAACGTTTTGCGCCAACATTAATCGCTGGATTTCGAAACACTACATAAAAATGGCGACAGCAGACTTGCGTGACTGATGAATCACAGCTTGCCCAATTTCTAATCGAGAGCTGTTCCTTTTAGGTAGATATACTTCTTTAAACATAAGTGAATAGCTGTTATTAACCGGCGTACTTAATTTTAACCGTCACCTACAAGATATTTTGACTTGATTTGAACGTGGTGTTAGCGACAACAACCCAGCAAGGTCACATCAGTAATGCGCTCTTCCCGCGATGGCGATTAATGAGCACCATGCACTGATGCATCTTCAGGGTTTCCTGCACCCAAAGGCAGAAGGATCACATTTCTGTCAGGCACGTAGGCAAGGGGGGGGGGGCCCGGGGGGCCCGCCCCCCCCCCCCCCCCGAAATTCGTCCGGCCTTCTATATTCCCGGGCAACTTTTGTTTTATTTTTGCCATGGAAATACTTTCTTTCGAACAATTAGGCCTTGGGCCCCCCCCCCCCGAAAAAAAATTCTGGCTACGTGCCTGATTTCTGTGTATATAAGTGATTACAATTATGTGTAATAATATGTAGATATGTATATAATTGTAACATATGTATTTGTTACTTTACTTTAAAGTTACATTGTTCATCCCACCCCTTATCTAGTACCCCCCCTCCCCTTCCGGAGGTCTTTAACGAAAACAAACTGACTGACTGATTTCTCGGCGGCAAGCCCATTTTCTATTCGCAATGCCCACGAACTATAGGTGGCGCGCCGTGCTTTTCAATATGGCGCCAGGAGGAGGGTCAACCCGTTTGTTAGCATAGGAACAGATAGGACGTGCGGACGTACGGACCGTGCCACTTTCACCGGATGAAGACATGAGCTGCGCTGGAATAGATATGAAACTAAAATACTTTCCCAAACCATGGAAAGTGCTAAGTACTCGCCACCTAATTATTTGCTGCGAAGTGAAAGGTTATATTTCAGCTCCGTTACCGTGCATAACGATGCTTTGCGAAATCCTGTGCGTGCTACATAAACCTGTATGAACTAGAATTGACGTATGAACTGAACGGCACTCCGAGGTAGTACGTACCGAGCCTGCCTGACGGATTTGCCGCAGTAGTAGGCCGCCAGCGAGTAGCGCCATCGCTGCTGCGCGTGATGATGGCTTGCAAACATAGAAGTGTTCAGTGATAATAGCCCGTCGTCATTACTTGCGCAGCCGAAAACGCGGAGCTACGTCTTCAACGGAACACAAGCATTTAACATGCCATTCAGTAGCGCTTGTGTCACAGCCATGCTGGGACTCTAGCCCTGTGTACTTCACTCGCATGTTGCAGGTTCGATCAGCACGATCGAAACATGAATATCGAAAAGAATAAACACGTATGATTTTCGCAACGTCGAAGAAGTTAGTCGAGAGGCGTGGATTGTGGCTGTGACTGCACGTTACAACGCTCTAACCATTTCGCTTCTCTGGTCGAGCTCGAGCGTGTTGGCGGCATGCGGCGCTCTATAATATCCACAATAACTGATACATGCCATGCACAAGAGGAGATATGCTTTTATTTTGATCTCGCTCAAGGATATTATACATTAAATACAATCAAAGTGACTTACGAGCGTGAAAGGGCATTAACGCACGAGGGGACGTGAAGTGCAACTCGCTCCTCGTGAGTTAGCAGCTGGTGGTTCATCGTCGCTGTCACTCTCGGTGCTTTGACAGTCTTCTACGTCCAGTGAGAAATCCTCGTCGTCAAGATGGTTTCTTTCAACATCACTGCTGAAAGCAATCTGAAGAATTTCCTCCGCCGAACGACTTCGACCACTGCGCGCCACCACGTTTACAATTAGACAGACGTCTGGGCGCGGAGAACGTTTTGCTCTCACACCGGTCAACAAGCAAATCGCTTGCAGTGTGCTGCCACCTATCAACAAACGTACAAAAACAAGCGGCGCAGCGGTGGCTATGAAACCCAACACACTGGCGAAGGACGGCGTGGATGGAAAGCGTTCGCTCCACGAAAGGCGTCGAGCAGACGCGTCCTCGAATGATTGAAACGTCGCTCGCACGATTCGTAACAGCGCTTTGCTGACAAAGGATTGAGGCCCTATTTTAATGTATTACCAACTTGAGATCGCTCAGTTATACAAGAGCACATCGCGAGCCCGCGCGACCTCCCGCGTACGGTGTTATGGGACTCATGCACTACAAGAAACACTGACCAATGCTATATGCAAGTAAAACAGGGTGAGCTTCAACTGAATATGTCGGACGATAACATTTAACTAACCTACCTGGCTACAGAAAGCCTCGCGAAGCTGATAATATGTGCACGCTCTATTCTAGCATTGAAAGCGCGAGTTGCCACGTATTTTCACGAAAACTTCGCGTCTCGCAAGAACGAATCACATTTCTCGTGTCACGGAGGGCCCGGTTTGTTCACTGATGCAGGGAACATGCAAAGTCGTAGTGTTCCTTTCTTGCCAACGCGTTAACACTGAGGCTAGCACAGCCGAACAAGGGAGCGACTGCATAGTGCCGCCATTTTGTCGTCTACTAACCCTCCTCGAGAGGACGCTCCTGAATTCCGCTCGGTGGCGCGACAGTCTATGGGCATTGCGAATAGCTGTCATCCCTTGCTGAACTCGGCGACCGCAGTTTATAGGCAAAAGCATCGCATAAATGAGTCCACATCGACTGCGCATATTTTGGGCAAGACTGTGGTCTGCCGCTCGTGACTTCCAAATTGCACAGAGACGTGTTTTTAAGAGCTTCAACGAAAATTAGCTTTTGTGGTCCTCCGTTGTCAAAAACATGACCACCTCCTTGTTTGGGTATATGCGGTATTTTCTTGCACCCCAAAACGACGGCTTCCTGCTTTGCTGACTGTCGGAAACTCAGCAACATGATGCAGTGGCTTGAAATGCGTAACCGTGTCCCAGAAATGAAGCAAGAAGTCCGCGAAGTGAAGATACTGTTCGTGATGTCCAACACAGCCATTGATGGACGCAGATGTACACAGTCTAATATACACGCCACGGTGGTCTGGTGGTTATGGTGCTCGACTGCTGACCCGAAGGTCGCGGGATCGAATCCCGGCCGCGGCGGCCGCATTTTCGATGGAGGCGAAAATGCTTGAGGACCGTGCGCTTAAATTTAGGTGAACGTTAAAGAATCCCAGGTGGTCCAAATTTCCGGAGCCCTCCACTACAGCGTCCCTCCTAATCATATCGTGGTTTTGGGGCGTTGAACCCTAACAATTATTATTACCGTCTAATATAAAGATGTCAAGGCTTACAATCGAAACGTTCCCGTCTCCTACTGCACGCCGGCCTTCGCTACGATGTCACGACCAGCTGTGAGCGCTGGACGCATGATCAGAGATTACATAGACACTGCCTATATTCGTACCCGACATAGCACACAGCCTTACAGCTCACACACCTAATATACATATATACAAAATACTACGCCTTAAAAGCAAACCTCATCGCAATAATAATAAGAAAAATCCCAGCCATTACATGTCATTACTTTCGCCCAGCTGTAATTGGTAATGCAATGTAATTACGTTTGAAAAAATTCGAGGAAATTAGTAATGGAATCTAATCACTTCTTAGGAGTAACTTTACCACATCTGTTCTTAAAGGGGCCCTGCAACACTTTTCGAGCATGCTCAAAAAGCGCTGCCGATCGGTAGTCGAGGCTCCCGAGAACACGCGAGCCAAATATTACAGCGATGCGCACGGCCTGGAATTTACAATAAATTCTCAGTCAGCTGAAAATCGCTCCCTCTTCTCTCGACAAATGATGTATTAGTCCGCAAAATATGACGCGATTGTCGGCAGTTCCACCATTGGCTGATGTTATAATCACGATAACACCCTCATTATTACTTTCGTTGTTAATGTTGAGTTCAATAAGTAGATAATATGTATGTTTATATTATGTTATCGCGTTAAAAACACCGAACAAACATTAATATTAGCACTTCCGGTCTCACCGACAGCTCGTCTGCTCGTAGTTGCGTGGTTCCGTTTTCTTCGCCATGCGCAGTGCCGAAAACATGAATATTTCTGTGTTTTTGACCATCGCCGGTTGCCGTTGAGAGTGGCAGCCGTTCGAGTGTTGCCTCGTCAGCTGGGAACTGCATCGTCGGCACGTTCTCACGACGGACCGAGGCAGCCGTGCAGCATGTCTCCGATAACAATGCTGGCGTCCGGTAATGGCGGCGCTTCGGGGTCGTCTGCCAGTGCCGTCTTACGAGGCGGTGTATCGGAGTATGGGCCGAAACCGATCTCAGCTGTCATTCGTTCCAAACGAGCGCGCAGGTTTGCTTCCATGGTTGGCAGAGCGACGAAAACACTACGGCGTTCGAGGTGCACACCCAACATTACCAAACCGACGCGCAGTTTTCAAGCACGCGCGATATCGGCTCCGCTCGACGAGAACGACGCAAGCCGACCGGAAGTGGCGGCACAGAAAACGTGGTTGCGCCCAGACGTCAGAGAGAAAAAAATGAAGAAAAAAACTCCGCCGGCGCTCTTGGGTGGAGCCTCGCTCCTCTGCGCTGCCTCCCTCGACTCGCTGCCTAGCTTTCCGCGCGCTCGCGGCGTTGAGTTGAGGGAGAAAGCTGCGGAACGTGATCTCTATAGTTTGGTAACACCACTTAGACTTGACGGATTCGAAAAATTTTTGCGGCATATGACTCGTGAAGAGTCATACGTCAATAATGAGACTATTCCAATATAACTAAGAAAGGTGTTGCAGGGCCCCTTTAAATCACACTTATGGCATTGCAACGACTTTGATTAGAACAACACAATTTGACCTTTTATGACACATCGCGCATTAATTATAGTTTGTTCCACGCTAACGCATGAAGATCGTGGGTAGAAACGGAGAGTTCGCTTATTATTCACAGCAATCATAATTAAGCCAGAACTTCATATTTTTTAGTCACGTCGCCCCTGACCACTTATTCTTACACCGTGCCCCTGACACACATTGCCCCTCGTTCCACGGAGTATGCAAACCTTGGTAATCAGTGTCACGCGAGCAGTGGATTATCTCAAAGGACATATGAAAATATTTTTTAGAACGATCGCGTGAAAACTAGAGCGATTATCTTGCGGAATTTTTTCACCAAGGGCCGTAATAATTTATCCACGGGCACTGAGCTTGGCACTATCGACAGGCAGTGAGCGAACAATGGGTGAATCATCACGCTTGAATTCGATGACAAGTCAGTGGTACATTTAAGTTCAACGCTCGCGAACACTTGCGTGCGCAATTCGTCGAAATCTTTGTAATGAAAGCGCACAGGCTTGAAACTTCGTCCTGTCCGTACACGTCACCCATCATCTGCCTTTATTTCCACGTGACACAATGCCAAATGATTCGTTTAGTTCGTTGATTACACCGCGCCTCGAACAGCTCATTAAAAAATATGGCGAAATGGAGGGTTTGGTGACTGTTTTACAATAAGCAGAAATGTTAGAGATACACTAAATAGCAAACCGATTTTTTTTTCGTGTTTTCAACTTGCCCGTTTTGAATGCTAGCAGAACCACCCTTGCGGCAGCGGGGCGCTTGGTAATCGGGAGTACGCGCGTAAATTAATACAAGTAGCGACGCCTCTTCATGTTGCTGCACCAACTCGTAGTGACGTCGTAGATTTCGACGGCATATGCCGGGCGTATACAGAGAAATTGATCTGTAAAACTGAATAACGTTGTATTCCAAGGAGGCACGCACATAACACGGCAGGTTTCAGGAAACGTTATTGAGACAATGCGTGCAAAATGTAAAAAACAACAACAACAACAACAAAAAAAAAACAGACTGAAGTCCGTGAAGTTACAGCGACATTAAGGTGCTGAAGTTACGGCGAAAAATTCAAATGTGAAAATTTCACCTTCATTTTTTCTTCTAAGAAGGAACCTAAAATGGCGAGATTAATGACAACTGATTTTTCAGAGAATAATTTGTCAGTCCAAGCTGATTACGTGTTTCACTGCAATGTCCTTTTGAAGTACTGCCGCACGTAACGCGCAAATGTGAAAGGCCGGTGTTACGTAAAGTTAGTGTGAAATGTGGACGGGATGCGACGGATCATCCCCGTAGTTGGTTTAAGCATTTTTTTATTGCGATGGCAATTGTGTGGACACTTTTGGCGTGTTTTTGCCGTCGCCGTCATGTCCCGTATATATATATATATATACATAAAGCCATAAATAAAGAAAATTCAGCAGAAAAAGTTGCTAAAATTCGAACCTGCAATTCCTCGCTCCGCAGCAGCAGGGCTGGGCAAAGATACTTTGAAACTGTATCGCGATACGATACAAAATACTCAGGCAAGAAGAATTTGAGATACAGATACAAGATACTGCAACACTGATTGTATCCGATACGATACATTCCAATTGTATCTTAAGAATACTTTGATACATTCTCAAATTTGTTAATATATATCTATATAATGCAGCATTAAACGCCTAAGCACATAAATTTTCACTTGAAAATTTATTAACTGCGACCAATTGTGTTTCATTTGAATGAAAACTCTGCTAGTATCTCAAAAGTTTTGTACTTCTTGTTCAAGGTATATCTGTTTCATTCCGAAACAACTTACTGGCGTTGTTTTAGCTACTTAACATAACAGCCCTTTGCACATTTCGCTGATAGCGGTTCTTGCTTGTAGCTTTTGTAATTGATGGAAGCTAGTCGCTGCTCTGATTGCTGACCAGCAAGCGGGTTGTCAGCTAATCATATGAACTTCAATGAGAAGCCTTCGCAGAATGGTGCAAATACCGCTGTCAAGTTCTACCTCGCCGGTAAACATATTATGGTTTTCGCAATAACGGATCACCGGACAGGTGTACGTCACCAAGAACATGTGCAGCCCAGAAACGTTTCAGACGTATTGTACAGTTGTGCAAAGCGCTGCAGGACACCGCCGCTATTCACACTATTGCCGCTTATAGATCCGATTACCTGGTGAGTATCAACAGTAAAAGAATTCAGCGAAGCCTCAACAACGAATGCGAATATATGCAAGTAAAATAGAACCCAGGTGAAAATATTGCAACTGGAAACAACTGGCCCCAACTGGGACCAGTTCAACTGGTTTATGGTCAAATTCCCAGTTGGGACCCACTGGGACCGAATTCCCAACTGGGACCCACTGGCAACTGGTCCCAACTGGGAATTTGACCATAAACCACTTGACCTGGTCCCAGTTGGCACCCACTGACAACTGGTCCCCACTGGGAATCCTGCCATAAACCACTTGATCTGGTCCCAGTTATTTCCAGTTGCAATTGGGACCAGTTGGCAGTGGGTCCCAGCGGGGGCCAGTGGCTCTTACTGAGATCTCAATAAGAGCCAGGTGCCCGTTGCAAATGGTGTCCCATTAGGAACTACTGTCTGAAGCTGGCCCCATTAAAAATTAAACCTGATGTGGCTATTTAATTCCTGGGGCTCCAGTGCAAGATAAAAAAACCAACCTTGGATACTCCATCAAGTGTTTATTTTACAAACATTACACAGCACTCAAATATTTTGGTGTTTGGCAGCAATCCTGAATTTTTTCCGTGAGATTCGTGTTCCCGTGACCAATGGGAGAGCGTTGCTGCAAAATAAGAGGTAACATATGTTACATGCATGTATCAGAATAACCATATCAATTTAATATACACAGCAAACCAGCCTTCTAAAAATTCACACTACGAACACTATTCCAGAGATCATGCCGGATGTAATCCGATTTATTTAAGTCGCTTACCTCAGCGGCAAGAACATAACTACGGGTAGTAAGGCGATCGAAAGCATCTTTGTTTCCACTCGAATGTATGTACCTACAGGTGCAACAGGTTCGGGAATATCCCTTTGCAGTGCAAAACACGGGCTCCTTTGCGCTTTCTTTAAAAGTCGCGGACGGAGCTACAAATTTGCACGAGTATACTTTATATTATTTAGCATGCTGTTCAAAATACAAGTATTGCACGGCACTCGTTTTCTGTGATGCTCCCAAACAAATGGCAGAAAATTAGCAAGCAGTCCGCACAAACCCCTAAACAAACATATTACAGAGCAGTGCCGAAAGAACGTTGTTTACAATGCGGCGTTCCATCGTCTGAACACTCAAAACACTTTGCATTGCATCATATCTAGATATTCTCTAGGATATTGAACAACTAGCACTCGAAGCATAAGTGATATATAGTTACCTTCAAACGGCTGCATCGCCGACAAGGCGCAGGCTTGCACAGCATTCCGCACACAATGGATCCACATATCCGTTGTCACAGGAAAAAACACTTGTCCGGCGTTCACCCATAAAGACTTCCAGAGATGAAACTGTCGAACACTAAATCAACAAAATCTAAATTACGCACGCCATGACTGCACGTTGCTTTTGAAAAACAGCACAACTAACACCGCTTCCACGGACCACCACCACAGACCACTTCCACCACTCGGCAGCTAGCCCTCGTACACATGTGGTGTACGAAACTAGCATGGCTGTGTTTCTAAATTTTCTGCCTTTATTATCGAGCTTCTTTCTTCCATTAACAGTGCGGAATTGGCAGGAAATAATTCTTTTCAGTTTATTTTATGTGTAATCTTTATGTTTCATTACTTACTGCTTCATTTGTTTGAGTGTATGAGATACGAAACTGATGTGACGGCTGTCGAGGTAGTTGGGGAGAGAGCAGAGAGAGTGTGGCGTGCGTTTGTGGGTTTGTGTCATTTGTGTCGACAGCATGGTAGCAGCATGTCGGCGGCAGTCTCGGAAGTGGTAGCTCTCGGCTCTGCTCGATTTTTCTTTGTCGTACGAACGGAAGTAATCGCTGTGCTGCACACAAGCCAATCGAGCAGTGAGACAACGGCAATATTAACACCCCAACGTCAATCGGGCCCGCTTCGCCTGCGGGTATCCGCGATGGACGTAAAGAGATTGACAACAGGACAGCAGTACTGATGCTAAAACAAGTCGACGTTTGAGTGCACTGTGTTGCGCATTTGCGCAACGGAATAATCGACGATAATACACGATTTTAAAAAAAACATATCAGGTCAGGTAAGACTTTATATTATTGTAATGGGGTTAAAACAACGCGAAGAGGAGGATGGCGTCTAAAACAAAAAAAAAAAGATAATTCAGTCGCAAACCATGAGACGCTATTTTCTTATTCTCTCATCGTCCTATCATCTGTGTTCATAAGGGCCCCTTACAATACTAGGCCAGTGATCAGGTACCCTTCTGTGAGTATGACACAAAAAACGCTTGGATAAAACCCATTCGCTCAAGTCCAGCAATGCTATGTCGTATACATTCGAGTTCAATTTTTTTTTTTCGTTCACTGTGAAGAATCGTACAACCAGAGTAACTGGTCGCACTTCGAGTTAGCGTACAATTGGGACCATTTGCTTCCAATATAACTGGATATGGTTTCCAACTGGGACTAGCTGCCTCCAGTTAGCTGGTCATGGTTCCCGTTGATGGCCAGTTGAGTTGTAACTGGGACCAGCTGCTAACTGGAACCAGTTGCAGTTGGAATCAACTGGAACCAGTTGAGTTGTATCTGGGACCAGCTGCTAACTGGAACCTGTTGCAACTGGAATCAACTGGGACCATTTGATCCCAGTTAACACCAGTTGAAACCAGTTGGATTCCCAGTAACACATTTTCACCTGGGAAAAGCGGTTCCGTATCAAACATAGCGAATTAGTATAGAAGCACGATACAGGAGGCACCCCCAAGAGCTAATAATAATTTTTGCGTTTTTCGTCGAAAAACCACGATATGATTATGAAAGACGCTGTATGGAGGGCTCCGGAAATTTTGAGCACCTGGAGTTCTAAAACCTACATATAAACACACGGGCCTCTACCATTTTGCCTCCATCGAAAACCGGCTGCCGCGACCGAGAGAGAGAGAGAGAGAGAACAACTTTATTAGAAAATAAACGAACCCCAGTCCGGGTCCACTAATAAAAAAAGGCAAGGCTTAGCCATCAGACAAGCCTAAAAGTTTCAAATGTCCGAGTAGTGCCTTCATGTCCGCCAGCCACTCCTCCAGAGTCGCAGGTCTTAGATTGGTAGGTATGTGTTTAAGGCTCTCGCCCATGGCTGCACGGCCCCCCGGACAATCCCACAGAACGTGAGCGTTATCCGGGTAGCCACCGCATGCCACGCAGGCAGGAGACCCGTCCTTGCCTTGTATGTAGTGTTGAATGTGGGGTGTCATCAAAGAGTGAGTTTGGGCACGCCTCACCAGGGCTGCCTCGCGTCTCGTCATGGAGTGAGGTGGATCGGGATAAACCCTGCGGTTGTTGCGCATCTCGTCTAATCGTTCGCGCCTGTCTAAACGCGCCATAGCAAGTAATTCGGTTCGCTTCAGGGAATCCGGCCACCACAGGGGAGGGCCCGGGAGACTTACACGGGACATAGCGTGAGCCACTTCATTCCCTCTGATCCCCGAATGACCAGGTATCCACTGTATTCGAACACGTAACGAAGGGTGGGCATCTAAATGCTTCGTTAATGTGCTGTAATGCGCGTCTGGAATGTCACCTGTCGTTAAGGCTCGACAGGCTGCTTGGCTATCTGTGCGTATCAGTAAACAACGGGCATTTGGGTTGGGTATGGTGACTGCCTCTACTATGGTCGTGATTTCTGCCATGCATTGCGTACTAATGTTATGATGAAAGCCCCATGACAGTGGTAGTCCTTCGGAAGCTATTCCCGTTCGAAAGCCCTCGCCGGTCTGAGACGGAGATGCGTCCGTGTACAAGATCCACTCTCCTGTGGTTTCTTGGAGATGTTGGACTCGTGCTTCGCGTAGTCCTGTTTGTGTATCTCGATCCATGTGCCGCGGTACAGGTTCGACGATGATCTGGTCAAACGTCGCCCATGTGGGTCGGGTTGCTTCAAATGCGACAGGCGACGATATATCGTAGCCTAATTCCCGAAGCAGAGCGTATCCTTGTGCGGATAGTTTGAGGCGCGTGAATTGCGCTTCCCGGTGAATTTGAGCCAACTCTTCGAGGTCTGGAAGGATAGCCGTTCCCCGAACCCTATCAGACTTGGCGTATTGAGGGGTACCCAATATAGTGCGAGAAATCTGACGAAGTAGGGCCTCGAGCTTGGATTTTTGGGTCTTAGTAATTTCAATATATGGATATTGATACATGATGCGGGGAATGGCGAGGGCCAGGGTCATGCGCCTGAGTTGGTGTTCTTTGATGCCTCTAAGCTTGCGCGTTGTGCGTTTCAAGAGACGGTGAACTTGCTGCAACTGTTGTGTTGTATGTAGAAACCACTCCTTTGACTTGCCGTCGTCTTGCAACCAGAAGCCTAGAACCTTTATGCAGGGCTTCCTCGGAATGGGGACATTCTTTATGGAGAGTGTAACGAGTTGCCGGTCCTCTTGGGCGCTTGGAAGTTTCCTGTTTGTGACGACGATATACTCGGATTTGGCACTAGATAGAGTGAGCCCTCTTTCTTCAAGGTATCGAGTGGTAATGTCAATGGCCGACTGTAGCGTGTGTTGTATTTCTGATGGGGGACTTTTTTTGGCCCAGAGGGTGATGTCATCCGCATATATTGTAAAATCAAGGTCTGGTACAGATCTGAGATCACGCGTCAGACCGTTGAGAGCGAGGGAAAAGAGTGTCGGTGACAAAATTGACCCTTGCAGCACACCTCGTTGGAGGTACCGCGTGCGTGCTTTGACTTCGTTTACCTGCACGGCAACCGTGCGGTCGGTAAGAAAATTTTTAACGTAGTTGTATAGCTTCTGTCCCGGTCGAATCGCTCTGAGTCCCTCAAGAACCGCTGCGTGAGTTACGTGATCAAAGGCCCCCTTGATATCAAGGCCAACTATGGTGCGCAGTTGAGAGGTGCTGTATTCGGTGTACACATCCTGCAAAGCAAGCATCGCATCTTGCGTAGACATGTGTTTTCGGAAACCGATGACGCGTGGGTCAACCGGACAAGTTCTGTCCTGCTGCCAAAGTAGTCGCGTTAGCGCCATGCGCTCCATAAGTTTACCTGGACACGACGTCAGCGAAATCGGGCGAAGATTCGCAATTTCATTTGGTGCCTTATTGGGCTTGGGAATAGGAATGACCGTGGCCATTTTCCACTCTGCGGGTATATTGCCTGTTTCCCAAACTTGGTTGATGGTGTCCAGGAGAAATTGCAGTTGACCTTCGGGCAAATTTCTTAACATCTTATTGCTTATTCCGTCCCGGCCTGGCGCTGTCTGCCGTTTGCAGGCGTCGATGGCCATTCGCAGCTCCCCCATTGAGAAGGGGCGGTCGAGATCGGAAGGAGTGTGGTCTGCTAATATCGGAAGAGGATGAGTGCTACGGATGGTCGTAGCTGTTGGAAAGAAGTGCTCAGCGATTTGTTCAGCCAATGTTTCCGAGTCAATCCCTTTCTTGAGTTTCATTACTTCTAAGTGGTTCTTTCGTTTCGGTTGCCCAAGCAAGGTCCGAAAAAGAGACCACGCTCTGCTTGTGTGTAAGTTGTTGCCTGCGTGCTCACAGATATCCAGCCAATTGTCGGTGGCCAACTTGTCCGCATACTCTTGCGCTTCTCGCGTGATCCCTTCTATGCGGGATTTGAGACGTTTGTTTAGTTTGTTCCGTTTCCATCTCCTAATTAACGCATGCCTTTTGTCCCAGAGCGCTACAAGGTGTCGGTCGATTTGTGGGTTGTCATCGTTGCGTTGAACTGCTTTGGTGGTTTCTCTATGTGCCATAAGGAGAGAGCGGTTCCAATCGTCAAGTGTCGACGTTTTTATGTTTGTTGAGACCCTGCGAAAGACGTCCCAGTCTGTGAGCTCCAGCGGTATTGAGTAGTACCCACGCCTGGGAACTCTTTGTCGATTAGGTAAGGGAATGGTAATTTCGAGGATGCAGTGATCACTGCCGAATGTTTCACCTAAATTGCGCCAGTCCGGTGTCTTATTAGTCCTGCTCCATGCCAAATCGGGATTGGTGTCACGTTGCACAGAATTACTGGTTCGAGTGGGCGTGCTGACATCATTGAGAAGAGAGAGGTGGTGTGTGTGGGCTAAGTTGAGAAGGGTCATCCCGGCCGCCGAGGAGGCATGGTACCCCCAGTAGGTATGACTACTATTGAAGTCGCCTGTCCACAGCAAGTCCGATTTTTCAAGTTGCTTGAAAAGGTTGTGCCATGGGCTACGGTGCATTTTAGAATTAGGTAGGCGGTACGTATTGATGATGCACTGGACCACCGCGGCGGGTAACCCCTAATAGCTACGACAATCACATCAGTGCCTATGGAAAATGGCGCAAAACGACTGTTTGGGACGCTCATGATAAAAACGGAGCATTTAATATAACAGTGTTTCTCGAATATCTTTGCGAACATATTTAAGGTGGTTCCTAATAATTTACGTTATTATAATGCAAACTCAATTTTGCTATTTTACACAGCAGTAATCAGAATTATCATTACTGTACACTCAAGGCGCGCCCGGATTATTATATATTTGTTCTCAACATCACCTTTGCATTACAGTAAATTCAAGTGGAATATAAGTATGTAAACTATATTCCTCTTGAAGAAGAACAGTAGCAGAAATGACGCAGACAGTTAGAAGTAAGAATAAAGCACAGAGCTTACCTTGGCAGCACGTTAAAGTAAGCACACAAAAAGAATGTAAGTGCATAGTCAACGTATGGTGATGGAAACGAAGGACAGCAAAGAAAGAACTGCTGACAATCAAGTTATGATTTTAAAAACTCTTTGAATAAAAGAAAAAAAAACAGACGTACGCCAAGATAGCGTCTGTTAGGTGAATGCTTGTTCTGTTAAAGCCTTGCATAAAATGCAAACTTACATCCCCGAGATCCTTCAAATCGCTGATGTGTGAAAGCCGCGACAGGCAAAGCAACCCGCCATTCTTGCATTCTTCAGACTGCGTAACGAAGCACCGCGCAAGAGGACCTTCGACAATGACTTTACAGCGGCATCAGCATGTGTGCGAAAGACGCCGCACGCGGCACAGGAAAGTGGCTAAGTGCCAAGTGTCATGGCACTGAAAAAACTAAAAAAAGAAACGATTAAACAAAAACTCGGCTGGGCGCCGACGTTCGCGCGCTTGTCTGTCGAGACGACGCGAGTGCCACCTCGTAACTCTGCTCAACCAATATATTGACGCTCAGAGCTTATCGCCTACCTCGCTGGAAAACTCTTGCAGAAAGATAAAATAATGTCACTGCCTTCAGCTTTATTCTGGTGACTTAGTGACAGCAGTATCAGCTTGAGAAGCGGAGCTCAGCTAACGTTTACTGCGTTTACTGCTTCGCACGATGGTGGTGTGATCGCAGTATCTTGTATCTTAAGATACACAATACATACTTCAATGTATCGGAAATACAGATACAGATACTTGTTTTGCGAGACGTATCGCGATACAGATACAAGATACCCAAAGAGTATCTAAGATAGTATCGAAGATACATGTATCTTCGATACTGCCCAGCACTGCGCAGCAGTGTGTCGGAACGGAACGAAAACCGAAAACGAAAAACGAAAAAAAAAACGCTATTTTCCACCGGGACGGAAACGTAACGGAAACTTTATTATTTCGTTTCGGAGGGAAAGCGAAATTTTTTCAATCGTTTTTCGGTTCACGAGAAAGCTTCGCAATCCAGAACAACTGAGCTCATGCACTGTGAGCCTATCTCAGTGTACAGTATTAGCGCGTACCTCAGGCAGGATTTCCAAAGCAAAGATATATGTTGAAAGTGTGCGAAAAAATGTTCCTGTGGCTTAGCTCGGCTATGCCAGGATAACGTAGCGTTAGCAAAGGTTCAGCTAATTATTCTTAGCTTTCCTGATTGTCTAGGATTAGCTTGATTATCATGCTTACTGCTGCTCCAATGTCACACACACGGTATACGTATTATGTGGCACATGTATATTTATTTTGCCAAGCAACTACTTCGGGATCCGATGAGGTAAGCTTATCCGCTCTTCTGCGCCATTGAGCAGCATTTGCGCTCTCCTTATCCATGGCTATACCACACTGGCAAACGCCAGTCAGAGGCGCTATCAAGCGGCTCCAGCGCAGCGTCAGACGGCGACTGCACAGAGAATGCGAATAGCTGCGCGCGCGCCGGCGCCAATACGTCTGCCATGGCTACGAAGTCACTCCTCTGGAAAGCGCAGACCGACGGCGGTGAGTCGCGGCGAGAGCTGCCGGCTCCGGTGCGTGACATCACTGATCCTCGCGCATGCGCAGCACGGCTCTTGAGGATCCACGCGAAACTGGCTCGGCTAGGCCAGTGTAGCTAACGCTACAAAACGAAACCGTGGCAACTAGAGATTTTTATATTAACGCAAGTGGACTTTTTAGGGCCTGTCATGCAGGCCAAAGTGGAGAGGGCATTGTCGGCGCTGAAGTTTGTTACAGCGAAAGCTGTCATGAGATCACAACAGCTGATTTTGGCGCCATAGTTGTCCGCCGCTGCCGGTGTCCGTGACCGCTATCGCGTGATACAAAAAAACATGGTAAATCCCTCTGTCATAGGAATCGGTATGACACGAAAGTAAAACGTGTCTTCACAGACGTGGGTGAGCGTTTGTTGTGCATTGTTTCGCCCCGAGGGCGAAGGAATGAATGCTGTAGCAACAAGTTGTAATGTCCCACAAAGAACGGCAAGCAGCTTGAAACATGCAACGCGCTGCTCAAGCAGAAAGGACGCACGGAACGGACATACACAGTATGATTGCGAAGTAACACCTGTCACAGCTCGATAGTTAAAGCGCGCTGGTCAAATACAAAGGAGGACGCACGAAACGAACGCACAAGTATACACAGAATGAGCGCGAACTGTCACAGTTGTAACCTATTTATTTGTGAGCAGCGCGCTCCTTTCGCAAAAGCGGCCGCTGCAGTGAGCGAAGTGACCTTCGTGCTCTCTATAACTTCAAAGCAAACTTGCGGTGAGAGCGCAAGACGTACAAGATAAGCGAGCGCGCACGAGCGACCACGCCCTGTAGAGAGGCGCACGCTCATCTCAACGCGCGGGGCGACGAAGCGCGCCCTTCGAGCCCTTCGCGCCATCTTTCTAGTGATAATGAAAACAAGCTGATGTACCGATCTCCGAGTACCGCCACCGGCAAATGGTGTATATAATTAGCACGCCGTTAGTACGTCGAACAACGTGCCGTGTGTGGTGGAGTCGTTTCGCGCTGCGCTCTGGGGATCGATAGGTCGTAAGTTCGATTTTCGGTGACGGAACTTTTAGGGGCGAGCTCCTTAAGGCGGCACCCGTTCGTCCCTCGTAGTCGTCGTGGGTCGTAGTAGTGAGTAACAAGTCTTACGCTTTGACCTCAAGGTGTGCCGGTGGGAGATTTCTCCTGTGCGTTGTTGAACAATAAAAATTCGCAGCGTGCGCGTTAACTAAAAGCCGAATTCTTCTGTCTCTCATTCCCCATTAGCAGCCATTGGCATGTTCCAGTAGGAAACGTTAGTAGAAGTAGAAGTGTAAGTGTTAGCTAAAAGCCGACTTCTTCTGTCTCTCATTGCCATTAGCAGCCATTGTTTACCTCCAAGGTAGTGCCTGGTGAGATTTCTCCTGTGCGTGATTAAACAATAAAAATTTTGTTCAAAACGCCGTTGATTGATGAAATAAACCAACGAAAGACGCCAGATGTTTTGTAAAAGCAGAACGAAAGAACGCCAGATGTTTTTCTTAAAGTGTAGTAGTAGTAGTTGCATGTAGCCACCTCGCCCGATCGTCAACGGGCGAGGTGGACCGGCAACGGCGCGAGGACCCTGCCGTACGAGAGTTAAATCACACTAAAAGACATACTTTGCGGGCGATACACTCTAGTGAGCTTTCAACTTTTCGTCTTAATGTACATGATAAAGAAATTATTTCTACGAAAAACGCAAGGCACACCTTGAGCAATATGTTTGGTTTTGGAACGCTAAATGGAACCATGAGGCGATGCGAAGCCGGAGCACTTGCACGATCGCGTTCCGTGGCTTTCGTTGGGCATGCTACCGACCTCGCGTCGTGGAACGCGCGTCCTGTCTTCCCTCTAGCCTTGCCTTTAATTCGCACAGGGCGAGCGGGGAATGCGGTCGCTCTTGGCGCTCTTTCGCTCGGGAGCGGACTTCTTCCTTGCATTTCACCGATCACAAGTGATAATGAAGGGACCACGTAAACCAACAGTACAATAAAGTTTGATGTTTAATATATACACGATGTTTCACACTCTTTATTTATGTACTGGGCGCATTTCACGGAAGAGTTTCACGGTTTACAGATGATTCCCTCCGTAGCTTCGCCCCACTCATCATCATTCACCCCGTGGATATGCTGTGATTTTTTTCTCAAAGATGTGGGAAGGAACTCAATGCGTTTGCTCCATATAAATTTCGCGCTGGCCGTCAGATCGATGTTACTGACACGTGTTCGTGTATGCTCGCGCGCGCAGGCACCGCACTCGTTAATTCCGCAATACGGAAATATTTACTGCAATTTAAATCTCTCGGGAAACTAAGAACATTTTTATACGTGGTACATGCATTGCTAATAATCGCTGTCAGTATTTCGCTTTTCGGGCGGAGCTGACCTTCATTGTTAACTGATTTGTTTTGATTGTAACCGAACCATATTGACACTCCGTTTTATGGCAATCTAATGAGCCCTAGTAATCTGAAGTAATTCTGGTGAGACCACTAAATGAACACTTCAATGACACAAATCACTACATCCGATATTGAAACGCGACGGGTTCGATAAGTCTGAGAAATATGAACGACGTCTGCACCGCCATTCGCTATTAATACCCCAATTGATTGTGCCACTCCATCCTAGCGACAATCTTCCTTTTTGTTTGTTGTATGTCGGTCATCATTGAAATCCATGATGCCGACGCAGGAAGCCGTCTTCAGTGGAATCCTTCTCGGCTTGAAGTACATGGGAAAGGACAACGGCCAGAAAGGCGGTCACATCATCAACGTGGCGTCAGTCGCTGGTGAGACATATCTTACTCATAAACTATCAATTCAAAAAATATCAAATTCTGAGATTCGGTGTTCCAAAGCCCAGGATGTAATACGACGCAGTGAGCGAACTCTACAATAATTCTTAACACCGGGGATTCGTTGATGTGCACCGACACCTAAATACGCGTGTGTTTTGTATGCGCTTCGACCCAATCAGCGTGCGACTGTCAATGCTGGGAGTCAAGCTCACGTCCTGGAGTTCCAAACCTCATCGTATTAACCGCGTTTTAGGGGCGAAGCTCCTTAAGGCGGCACCCGTTCGTCGCTCGTAGTCGTAGTCGTAGTGCGTAACCAGTCTTACGCTTTGACCTCCAAGGTGGTGCCGGTGGGAGATTTTTCCTGTGCGTTGTTGAACAATAAAAAATTCGCAGCGTTAGCTAAAAGCCGACTTCTTCTGTCTCTCATTCCCATTAGCAGCCATTCTTTACCTCCAGGTAGTGCCTGGTGAGATTTCTCCTGTGCGTGATTAAACAATAAAAATTTTGTTCAAACACGCCGTTTGATTGATTAAATAAACCAACGAAAGACGCCAGATGCTTTGTAAAAGCAAAACGAAAGAACGCCAGATGTTTCTAACGCAAAACCAAAAGACGCCAGCTGCTTAACGAAGACGCCAGATGTTTTCTAAAGCAATGGTTTCTAAACAATGAAAAATTCACAGCGTACATGCAAAATTAAAGTGAGCTGCAAGTCGTCATAACTAATCGAACCTTTAGTATAAACGCGCCCGATCTCACGTCGATGATGATGTACTGGGCAGAATTCACGGAAGATTCACGGTTTACCGATGAACCTCCACAGCTTCGCCCACTCATCATCATTCACTCCGTGGATATGCTGTGATTTTTTTCTTCTAGTTTTTTCTTTGCCATATGTTAGTCTTTACATTTTGCAACGTCATATCCGTGACGGAAATGCGTCATTGGAGTCGTGGTGGACCCCGGCGTAAAACACTTTCGTGCTAAAGAAATAAATGAGAATCAAACTTCTTTGATCGGATGGGATTTTGACCCGCGCCCTTTGCGCGGCAATCGGGTCTTCCACCACAGTGCCACGCTTTCCTTTGCAAAAATTCTCTATACAGGCGTCATGCCGGGCAAGGAATCGTGTTAACATATGTAATGTAGCGTGGCAGAAGAGCAGAAAATAACAACCAGTCATCACACAATGCTAAGCGCAAAGAGTGTGTTGTGAGCGCGCAGGCCTGGTGTCTTTTTATCAGAACAGGCGTCTCGCACATCAAGAGTATCTCTCAATGACGTGCTGCTTCTGGAGATCGTGCTCACCTCCCTTGACACAAAGCACTGAGCCCACTAAAAATTTCGTATTTGTCTTTTGAGAAAATAAATACTATGACTGAAATTAATACTGGTTTGTGCTAGTTGGTAGGATTTCGTTACGCCCGCTCCTCTGAAGAACGTGTTTTACCCTTGTACCACTTTCTTAAGAGGAGAGCAAGTAACATCACAAATCCAGTATTTTTTATGATTACCTTAACTTCAAATTCTTGCATTAAAAAAACCGTTACGACCGCTACGTAACATTTTTTTTTGTTCCGCAACAGAAACGGAACGGAACTTTTTGCGGTGGAACGAAACTAAAACCGAAACGAAAAACATTTCTTTCCGACACCCTGCTCCGCAGTGCGCTGCTTTAGACAATACCGCTACGCAGTATACATCCTCCACGATACTTACGGTGAGCTATTTATATGCACCAGTTACTGCTGGCGATACCCAGAGATCGAAGGTGCTTCAGCGTGTTCATTATCGCCCGCGAGGTGGCGCGAAGGGCGCGCTTCAAATAAAGGGACCTTAGCTTCAAAGGCGGTCGCCCCGCTAGTAGCAGCGTTGGGTAGGTTGCTCTTGTGTTCGGAGGAGTAGCAACGTTTGTGAGTTAAATCAAACGCAGGCGGCGTTGGGTCAAACGCATGGGACGCCACTTGTGGCGAAATAAAAATTATGCGAGAAGCGGTCCTTGCTGCTTCGTTGCCCGCGCTGCGTTTGCGTCGTCCCGCTAGCGACCCAAGTCGCCTTGGGGACCCTCGCTAGTTTTCGATTTCTGGGTCTTGGGTCGACGCGAGCGCCAGAGCCGAAGAGTGGCTTGGGTTCTGCGCATGCACCCTGGCGGCTCGCACACTTCTTGGGTCCCCAAGCTCCTTGGGGCCGCAATTATCAAACTCTTAATTTTCAAACTCTTTAATAGAGAGTTTCAGAATTGGGGCCCCAAGGAACTTGGGTACCCAAGAAGTTTGTGAGCCGCCAGAGCGCATGCGCAGTTTGTACGTCTTGTGCTTTCACCGCAAAGTTTGCGTTGAAGCTATAGACCACACGAAGGTCACTTTGCTCGCTGCAGCGGCCACGTTTGCGAAAGGAGTGAGCGGCTAGCTAGAAGAGCCAAAGTATACAAATTTTTAACGGAGAGAAGGCGCCCCTCCTTTCTGGGCTGTTGCACGGGAGCACAAAAGCTGACGTCACAGCCTCGGCAGTGCATTTTTGGGGGGTGCCTCTCTGGGCTGTTGTTAACATGCGTGACCCCCCAAAAATGCACTGCCGGGGATGTGACGTCAGCTTTTGTACTTCCGTGCAACAGCCCAGAAAGGAGGGAGCCTTCTCTCCGTTGAAGTAACAACTGTGGTAGGTCGCGCTCGTCCTGTGTCTACCTGTGTGTTCTTTTCGAGCGTCCTTCTTTGTGTTTGAGCAGCGCGCAGCAAGTGTCGACCTGTGACAGTTGTTAGTTCGCACTCGCCTTGTGTGTTTTCTTTTCCTGTGTCCTTTGTGCTTGATCAGCGCGCAGCAAGTTTCTAGCTGCTTGCCGTTCTTCCTGTGACATTCCAATTTCTTGCTACCGCATTAATTTCTTCGCTCTTGAGGCGGAACTGTGACTGTTTTTTCGCGTATGCAATAATATAAATGCAGCATGCACATACATTTGACTTTAAGGCAACATCTTCATGGTGGTATACCTACCCATCTAGGTCGTCAGCAATCCTTATCATTAATTTTGTCAGGCTGCGTTATCAAACATTATATAATATGCGTGTAAACTATTCCTCTCCGCAACTCCATCAGCCATTTACTTTAAATGGCTTAAAGTCAGTACTTTAAATAAAATTATTAGGTCAGCCTCTAATTTCCGTGCAATTAATTAAGTTCGGCGGTCTTAAATCCAGCGCCTTTCGTAGAAGGCAGGTATAACACTCCATATCAGTCGCAAGCGTAATTAACTGCAATGACAACAAATGACCGGAACACTTCTCACATCCCTTACGTACACGTCGCTATCCCGTCTCTTATTTCCACTGATTATAAATGAGGTACCTCGATCGGCATGGAACGCGACAGCGCAATCAGACCCCGTCCGCATTGTCTTCTCATTCGCCTGCTATGCTTCGCTTCTCGGTGAACAATTCAACCGCGCCGCGAGGAACGGAAAGTCTGTGCGTGTAACATTGACCGTTTTAAACTGATCTATAGATTGTGAGAGAGAGAGAGACTCTTTATTGGAAAAACAGAGATTTTTGCCGGCGTCAGTATATAACCGCTGGCATGCTACTCTGTGTAGGGATGGGGAAGGGGATTGACAGACTAAAGAAGAGAGAGAAGGAAAGATTGTGAACTGAAAGTAAACTGTCGAAGCGCGTATATGCCATATTCCATCATTTTGCGAATTAGCGAAGTACGCACTACGCGTCTGCAAGGTAATGTGCGCAGTGCGCACCTGCACACTTTGTTGATACCTGGTGCGGTTCTAAGCTTCTGCCACGCAATAATGCAATTCATTATAAAACAGCGCAGCAAACACGAAGACAGAATGAAACAAAACAACGGCACCCCGGCCGTCCTGTGTTTCTTTCATTCTGTCCTCGTGTTGCTGCGCTGTTTTAGGTGCGAAGCAGCTCTTTGACTAGCCTGTGTAACGCTGTCCGTCCGTCCGCACAAACGCGAGGCAACGCGCTTGCCTCGGCGCAGGTGTTGGAGCGGTGCCAAGTAGATCACGCCGCAGCTGGGCGTTGACGTCACGCTCCTAGCACGCTTCCCTCGCAGGTGCGCGCGTACATCACTCTCTCCCTCACCCGCCGGAGCGCCCGCAGCTGCCGGCTCCAACGCCCGCTCGCCTCCCGTGTCTGCGTTTTCAAACAAAACGTGTTACACCAGTAAACGCTACACAGAGTTTCGCTTCAAACGAATCTTCCAGCGCTCACCGCAGCACCTGCGTTAGCGCCGTTCAACCCGTGACGCCACTCGTGCGCAACGCTGCTGCTTCGCATCCCATCAGGGTTCCCTTCGGGGAGATGGTCAATTTTTGACAATGTAGATTTTTAATAAAAATTCTGAGTCAGGCTCATATCGTTTTCGCACACGAACTGTGTTCAATGGATGCAAGAACTTTATGTTGTCCTGCAGATTAATGGCCCGGGCTCAGGCGGAAATACTTTGCCGCAGATAAACAGACATTGGCGTGACTAATTAACAAAAATCGATAATTAATATCTTTATAATGAATGCAAACCAACTTGCCCAAATTTCCGTTTTCTTAAATAATACAATTTTAACGCGTCCTCCCGCACAACATGACGCTTAAATAGGTTTTTCTTTTTTCGAAGCAGTTTGAAGCATTGGCGTGGCTTTCTGACAAAATACTTGAATGCCACGCAAAAGCCATGCGTTGATTCGATTACAGCTCGAACGGCCCTTATTGTTATTTCTGGTTTTTATATTGCATCAACTGCGATTTTTCGCTGACGACCAACGGCAATTTCTGCTCACAACCAACGACGCCGACACCGACGCCGACACCGATATTCTGCGACACGGGCTCTTTGACAACGCCGCCTCAGCAGGTTCATATTTGGGCAAGTTGGTATGGTTTGATGACAAATTAAACGCAGTCTGTTTCCTTGCCTTTTTCTCTCTTTTTATTTTCTAGCCCTGTAATATTACCTCCGCATAAGCGGTACGGCACGTCCACCTAACTATTTATTTATGAAAGCACAAGACAATATAGCCCCCATTTCTTTTTTCATTTCTTGCGGAAAATTTTTTCCGGTTTTGCGAAAGATATCAAGAAACACCATTCTCCCCGCTTAGATTAAATTTAAATGTTTCGAGCTTACGGACCTTCATTTGAGACCTCAACCCTAGGCACTGCCATGGGCTATCACAACCAGGGGTCTCGCACAGGATCAAAAAGACTCTATAGTCGAGGCTAAGTTCTAGTTTAATTTGTTGAACATGATTTCGCTAAGCTGTATCTTTGCTGCATGCAGTCCAATAACTCGCTTTCATAACGTCATTATCGATGACATATTTGTGTATGTGTTCTTGTGTTCAAACATCGGTTGGTTTCTGTCACATTTCTTCGTTCTTACATGGTTAGTTTATATTTCTATTCTGTTCTGTTATAAATGGCTTGCTGCGGAAGTTCAGGTTTATATTGCCTCGGTTACTCATTTCTATATATAGTTTATATTATTACGATGCGTACCCGATTCCTGGCACATCCCACAGAGTGCGTCTTCATTATTACTTGTTCGTAAGTAACTCTATCTTACATATCTCTACATTTCTTCGTCCTCTTCTCAAACATTCGTTGATTTTTCTGGCATTTCTCGCTTCTTAATTTACATTTCTTTTGAATTTTTTTTTGTGTACCCGGGCCTTGGCCACTCTGCAGAGTTGGTGTGCATGCCACTAAACTATATAGACTGTACATCACATCTTTTTATCAGCGAATTCCGCGTTCCGATAACGAATTCAGAGAGCTGTCGTTCCAACCCTCTGTTGACTTATTTATTCACAAAGCTTATCGCACAGCTGCGCGGTCTACTACGCAGCATGCGCGCCCAAAATACGCACTGTGCCGCTGCGAAAGGCCACGTCCCGTCGAGGTACTCCAGCGCTTGAGCGCATGGTAGAATGCATATACGCAGCCTCGTCCCATATTAAACATACACTTCATTCGCTCCATTTTTATCTAGGGCAATATCCCGTTTTCAAGGCTGTAACAGACCGCTTTGCTCGCATGCGCGGCGTAGTTTCGTCGGCAGTGTGTACGGGCACACAGTGTTCGCATTATTTGGAAGAGCCATATTTAGCGATATACGCGTTGTCGGAGGGGTGGGCCCCGAGACCGCAGGAGTCCCTGGAAGCTGTGCCAGCGGCAAGCGTCCTGCCACGCCAAGGCCAAGGCGCGAACAAACTGGACGCGCTTAGCTCATCCTCTTTGAGCTTTAGCACTATTCTGATGATGTACATTTCACGGAGGTCATCACGGGGCC
>NC_051183.1:81897095-81947721 GCF_013339695.2 Rhipicephalus sanguineus | reverse complement strand
ATATCTGTTTCTTTAGCATTCATCTACGCTGCATACTCAGTAGTCCGATTACTACTAGCGCCAAAAATCAGCGCTTGTGTCGTCCCTTTTTCGTGTTTTGTGTATCTGTCTTAACCCGGTGTGCGCTGCCGTTTATCGTGAATATGACCAACCAACTAGCCCACAAGTACTTTTTAATCTAGCTGCAGAAACTGTGTAACTGAACTATAACGAGGAACAAAACGAGCCTGAAATATTTTCTTCCACCTATTACCTAAATACGTAATACCTATGGTATGGCTTCACGGCCGAGAATTTAGCCGAGAAATTCGTGCCTGCCCTGTAGACACAACGCAATATTCCTTATTTGTAACGCATTCAAGGTGACATCGCAGAGCGAGAAAGATGTAGAACTGTACGCATCCGCGATTGTTTACGTAAAAGATTAATTAAAACTACACTGCTCTCACTGCGCCAACTATCTGTCGGCGGAGCGCACGTTTCGTTTCCGACTCCACACCATGCACTCAGAGATAAACACAACCTGGCAAGCGCCGCATAACTAACGGAAGGATAAGACCCTTGTCCTAAAGCTACGCTGTTAAACTCGGACGCCGCTACACAATGAGAGCAACGTTCTTTCGGCGATCTCGGTGTTCAGTTATATGCACATATTTGTCAGCTTTCAGACTGATTACACACGTACAGGTTGAAAGCTTTCGACGTGTATGAGCGACTTGTTTTGCTTGGACCTGACTGTATATATATTGCTTGTACCACCTTGGGGACTCACAATAAACGATGCAAACCTTACTTGATTGACGCTGTTTTTGCCAGTCGAGGCCAGTTTGGTCACCTGGCGATAACTATTACACACGCGAGCCGCGATTTAGCAACGACAAAGAACAAAATACCATAGGGGAGTAAAAACCGCAGTAGCGCGACCAGGGCGAACCCAGCCGCAAAAACGCGTTTGTGTAATGATGATGATAGTACTTGCAGCGCCATCTCGCCTCGCTCTATTGCAGTTCAGTACGCCGCCGCTACCCTTATTTCCGTACTACAGTCAAAGGTACAGTTTCCGTTCTCTAAAGTGGTAGATATTCTCTGGTAGTAGTAGTAGTCCACCTCGTCAACGGGCGAGGTGGACCGGCAACGGCGCGAGGACCCTGCCGTAAGAGAGTTAAATCACACTAAAAGACATACTTTGCGGGCGATACACTCTAGTGAGCTTTCAACTTTTCGTCTTAATGTACATGATAAAGAAATTATTTCTACGAAAAACGCAAGGCACACCTTGAGCAATATGTTTGGTTTTGGGACGCTAAATGGAACCATGAGGTGATGCGAAGCCGGAGCACTTGCACGATCGCGTTCCGTTGGCTTTCGTTGGGCATGCTACCGACCTCGCGTCGTGGAACGCGCGTCCTGTCTTCCCTTTAGCCTTGCCTTTAATTCGCGCAGGGCGAGCGGGGAATGCGGTCGCTCTTTGCGCTCGGGAGCGGACTTCTTCCTTGCATTTCACCGATCACAAGTGATAATGAAGGGACCACGTAAACCAACAGTACAATAAAAGTTTGATGTTTAATATATACACGATGTTTCACACTCTTTATATTATGTACTGGGCGCATTTCACGGAAGAGTTTCACGGTTTACAGATGATTCCCTCCGTAGCTTCGCCCCACTCATCATCATTCACCCCGTGGATATGCTGTGATTTTTATAGCCTCAGAAAAGCGTGCAGGAACATTACGACATCCCGTATAGTTTTGACACTTCTTCGCAAGCTTGTCGAGGCATCCAAGAATTCCTGGGTGCGGCGCTTTTGGGTACAGCAGCCGGTGGGAAACGGGCAAAGCCCTCTTTGCTATTCCCAGTGGGAGAAAGATGACAAGCGACGGGCTGTGTGGCTGCACAGATTACGGTGGGAAAAATTTGTTCCCACGACTAATACCCGCCTTTGTGAGGCAAGCATTTCATTGAGAATTCGCAAATGTCGTTTCGGGGAATATTTGCGTCTCCCCTGCACTAGAGAGCGAGCGAGAGAGAGAAAGCTCTTTATTGAAAAACAGAGAATTCTGCCGGCGTATATAAAGGCGCCTATACTAGTGCAGCTTGTTTCGCGTGGTTGCCGCAGAAAGTTCATGCACAGTAACATTGCCGGACCGCTCTTAATTAGGTTTGGCGTAAAACTGACGCCTTTGGGCTCGCATATAACGATCAGCGCGCCATGAAAACTGACTGCTACATATTGGTATTGCGTGACGTGGCTGTATGACGAACATAAATTATACGTGGTCACATGAAAATAATCGCACGCATGTCATTTCAGGCATGATTTACATGCTATGCTCATGTTGCTCTCGCAGCCGGTTCGCCGGCCTCATATGCACCAAAATCGGTGTTGCGTGACGTGAATGTATGACGAACATAAATAACAGGTGGTAATATGAAAAAAAGTTGCAGTTTCGCCGCAAGGGCGAAGCAATGAATGCGGTAGCAAGAAACTAATGCTATACGAAGTGAGGCCCGCCAATGGATACTTTCAGTTTGAACAGCGCTCCTGTTGCAAAGGCGGCCGAACTAGCGAAGGAAACTAGCGTGCTTCAAGTATCGAGCTGTGACACTTGATAGTTCGCGTTCATCTTCTGTTTGTTCGTTTAGCGGCGTCCCTTGAGCTCGATTGACTTTCGTACGCTCCGTAACATGAGCGCGGACATCACGATGAAAGCTTGAAACATCCCTCTTCCCCTCAACACGAGAAAACAGCGCGAGCAGACAGCGGAAGGGCAAGGTTCTCCCTGCGCAAATATACGGAGAAGCGCTCGCTGGTAATGAAGAAAAGTCCTGCCATCGGTAAAGGGTGTGTATATAACGCTCGCCGTTAGCACCTGAAGGATCTGCGCTTTCTGGCGTAGTGGTTAGCGCCACGCGCTGCGGAACGATAGGTCGCTGGTTCGATTCCGCGCTTCGGAAGCATCTTTCTGAATTCTTTTTCTTTGGGACTTTGATATATATATATACATACTTATACATATACGGTGCATGACGGCGGCGACGGCGACGGCAAAATCCAGCCGAGACTGTCCATATAATTCCTATCGCAATAATAATGGCACGCATGTCATGACGGCATGATTCACATGCCATGCTCATGATACTGTCGCGGCCGGTTCGCTGGCTTGATATGCTCCAAAATCGGTATTGCATGACGTGACTGTATGGCCAACATAAATAACAGGTGGTAACATGAAAACAATGGCACGCATGTCATGTAAGTTATGATTTCCATGACATGCTCAGAATGCACTCGAGGCCGCTTCGCTGGCTTGGTATGTACCAAAATCGGTATTGCGTGACGTGACTGTATGACGAACATAAATACCAGGTGGTAACATGAAAATAATGGCACGCGTGTCATGTAAGGTATGATTAACATGTTACCACCTGTCACTAACGTTCGTCATACACAAATATCTCGTCATATCAACTTTGTATATGCATTACTTTAAACGACCGCGAGTGCGCGGAGACCATTTCATGTAAATCATGTTTTACATGGATGCCTGTCATGATTTGCACGTTATAACCAGTAACTTGTGTTCGTCATACACTCCTGTCACGCCATACCAATTTTAGGGTGTATCAAGCAAGCGAAGCGGCCGCGAGCGCACCATGAGCGTGGCATGTAAATCATGCCGTACATGGCATGCATATCATTTATATCATGTCATCACCTGTAATTTATGTTCGTCATACAGTCATGTTATGCCATACTAGATTTGGTGTATACATGCCATTAACGAAACGGCCAGTAGAGCACAAAGTCGTGGTCCGCTAGGCAGCTAGACAGACAGACAGACAGATAGATAGATAGATAGATAGATAGATAGATAGATAGATAGATAGATAGATAGATAGATAGATAGATAGATAGATAGATAGATAGATAGATAGATAGATAGATAGATAGATAGATAGATAGACAGACAGACAGATAGATAGATAGATAGATAGATAGATAGATAGATAGATAGATAGATAGATAGATAGATAGATAGATAGATAGATAGATAGATAGATAGATAGATAGATAGATAGATAGATAGATAGATAGATAGATAGATAGATAGATAGATAGATACAGATTTGGAGCCGGCACACTTGCCGACATGACGCTAATGCAACTGTTGCTGGTGCAGGTATCTCTGCTCCTGTTTTCGACGGTCCACTTCGAAGCAGCGGAACACGGGACACAGCCTTTTTCGTCTGATCCCTGGATAGCGTCTACAGTATCTCGACTATCGTCCACACGTGTGCATTGGTCATCATCTGTCGTCAGAGGCATGTGCGGCCCGAGCCACGGATGGATCCGCGAGGATAAACCAATCGCTTTGGGCCAACAGAACTCACGTGGTGCCGATCAAGCGTATATAGGCACTTGCCGGCACACTTGCCGACATGACGCTAATGCAACTGTTGCTGGTGCAGGTTAGTCATTACTACCCATCTCAATCGCGGGGGCTAGTATATGCATTGCCGGCTCCTCCCACGTTGCCAAGTGTTCTTAACAAAAACCATAAATGCATGATGAATACTTCGCGTTTGAAGAGATTCCGGTTATTTTCTAACAGATTATTGTATTTGATTTTGTTGTTAATAGTCGCGGGGGATGTTGAACTAAACCCAGGTCCTTCTAAGACACCGGAGATGGAAGTGCTGAAATGTTTGCAAAGTGGGCAGGAAACTTTAATTTCAAAGTTAAACGGCATCGAATACAGGTTCGAAAAAAATGAGGGCATACTGATGGAAGTGAAAGATAATCTTAGCCAAACTCAGAACCAGATAAGGGACATCAGCAAGGTTGTAACAGAACAGGCAGCTATAATACGGCAACTCATGCAACAGGTGAAAGAACTGCAGAAGAAAACAAATGATCTCGAAAACAGAAGTCGCCGGAAAAATCTCGTTTTCTATGGCGTTAATGACAAAACCTCAGAATCCTGAAATGAATCCGAAGCTATAACAAAGAATATTTGCAAAACGAGCCTTGGAATGCAACTTGAGTCTGTGGATAGGACACATCGCTTAGGACGCTATAATGAGATTAAGAAGAGGCCAATTATTGTTAAATTCTCATTGTACAAGGAGCGTCAGGCAGTGCTTCTCAATGCCAAAAGGTTCAAGAATTCCCAGTACAGCGTTAGCGAGGATTACTCACCTGAGACAAGAAGTATCAGGAATAAGCTGTGTCAATATGCTAAGACAAAAAGAGAGGGTAAGAACAATAAAGTGAAGCTGAATTTTGACAAACTGATCATTAACGGCAGGGCTTTCAGGTGGGATGAAGAAAAAGATGATGTCGTCCCAGTACGCGGGAAATGACAAACTAGAATAAAGGAGAAATACCGATGTCAAGAACTTGTTGCAGTCATCGTGAACTGCCGAAGCGTAGTTAATAAAGCTGCTGAGCTCTTGGGCTTAATTGAGAGTGTTAACGCTGACATAGTCCTTGGAACAGAATCTTGGTTAAAGCCCTCGATTGCTGATACTGAGGAGTTTCCGCAAAATTACGTCGTCCATCGCAAAGATAGGCCCACAGCAGGTGGGGGCGTCTTTTTGCTTGTTCGCTCTTGCTTACAGTCAGTGGAAATTGGTTATAAGTGCGACGCACTGGAGTCTGTATGGTGCAAGATAATCCTGCCTAATAGCTTCGCGTTTTTGGTCGGAGTGGTTTATCGCTCGCCGAGCTCAGATATTAGCATAATGCAAACAATACATGAAATTCTTTCCGAAGCGTCCGCTCAGACGATATTTCTCGGGGGTGATTTTAATCTGCCTGGCTTATCTTGGGATAATGGTTCGTGTATAAGTTTAAGCGGGCGCATGAACTTTGGGATGAAAAATATTGTCGACACGTTTGGTTTGACGCAGTACGTTACCACCCCTACTCGCAATGACGCTGTGTTAGACGTGTTGTATTGTAACTCGCCCAATTTCGTAACTAACGCCACTGTGATTCCAGGAACTAGTGATCATCTTGCTGTTCTTGCTTGTATCCGAAGGGAAAAAGTGTGTGCGAGGTTACCTACGAGTAGAAGGATCTACTTTTATGAGAAGGGTGACTACGATGCAATTTCTACAAAACTTCGTAATCTTTTCCCTGTTTTCGAGTGTCTTTTTGAGGAGGGCAATGTGCATGACATGTGCTACAAATTTAAGAATATATTATCCGAGTTAACAAATACACATATCCCCAGTGTTGATTCTTCACGGCTAAAAAAGCACCAGCGAAAATGGGTAACAGCACATATATTAAAACTTATCAACAAAAGGAAGAGGGCATTTAGCGCATTCAAAAAAAGCAGATCAGTTGCTCGCTTTGACAAACTGAAGTCGATTACCCACGAATATAAACTAAAGATAGAAAAAGCTAAAGATGATTATTTCACTGAGCTGAGCAACAAAATTAAATCAAATACTAAAATGTTTTTAACGCGATAGCGTTAGAGAGCTCGTATCGCAGAAATTCCGCCGTCGGCGTCGGGGCCGTTGGTTGTGAGCGAAAAATCATCATCTTGTCCGTGACCGAAAAATCGGAAAAGCTGCAAATAAAATAAATAATAAAGATGTTGGATTTGAGTGAGAATCGAACCCAGGCCGTCTGCGTGACAAGCAGGTGTTCTACTACACAGCCACGCCACTGCTTGGAGCTGCACTGAAAGTAACTTTCCTGCTTCCCAAAAATACGCGTCCTGTATACAGGTGTCAAAGTACGAGATGTAATATCGGAGTAATATTGCGTGGTACAAGCGTACATTGCCATCGGGCGTCACACCATGTCAATATCATAACGACTTGGTGGTTTAAAGACAGGCACCCATTACAAAAGGCACACACATTACTGCGCGTATTCCCTTAAGACCACGTAGTGGGTGCATCGCAACTTCGAAAAAGTTTCTCGCGCATAATAGCTCCTGGTTTAAAGCATGCTACCCATTACATAAGGCACACACCTTAGTGTGCGCATTCTGTTAAACACTCGTAGTGTTGGAACTGCGCACTAGGAACAGAATATCGCTATCGCGTTCAACTCTTAAAGGCGAAGCTTAAGCGTCCCCCAATTTTTTTTTGGAAGTACTTAAAACAGTGTGGCTCAGATTCCTTTGGAATGCAGGAGTTAAATTATAATGGGAAGGTAATTACGGATGACGGAGATAAAGCTGCATGCCTAAACAACTTTTTCCACTCGGTATTCTTACCTAAACACAGCTGTAATTATCATCCCAACTAATATGAGCATTTCGCCTATGCTTCCTGTCGAGCTTAGTGTTAATGGAATTGAAAAACTATTGAAGGACGTTGATGAGAGTAAATCTGGTGGTCCGGATGAAATTTCTCCGCCTTTACTCAAGCGTTGCGCGGGGCCAATTTCTCTGTACCTTTATGCAATTTTTGAAAGATCTTTAGCGACAGGTATCTTACCACATGACTGGAAAATTGCGCACGTGGTACCGATACATAAAGGTGGTTCCAAAAAAGACGTTGTTAACTATAGAGCAATATCGCTTACGTCTATCCCGTGTAAAATACTTGAACATATTTTATATAAAGAAATAATAAATCATTTAAACAAGCATAAGGTACTAATCAACGAACAGCATGGATTTCGCAGAGGGCTGTCTTGCACAACACAATTGGTAGAATTTTATCATTATGTAATATCGGGCGTAGAGACTGTAGGACAGGTTGACGGTGTGTTCCTAGATTTTCGGAAAGCCTTTGACACGGTGTCACATTCACTCTTACTGTTTAAACTTACCACCCTGAACATTGTTAAGACTGTTTTTAAATGGATTGAATGCTACCTTTATCAAAGAAGACAAACCGTAGAACTGAATGGAAAATGCTCCGAATACGCAGATGTTACGTCAGGGGTACCACAGGGCTCCGTTCTGGGTCCGCTATTGTTTTTAATTTATGTTAATGATATCTCTGCAGGAATTTCATCTTCTATACGGTTGTTTGTGGATGACTGTGTTGTGTAGAAAAAAAATTTCCCATCACAATGATGCATTAGAACTTCAGAAAGATTTATCACTCATTCATAGCTGGTGCACCAAATGGAAAATGAATTTGAACATAACAAAGTGTGTACATATTTCATTTACTAAAAGGATAAAACCATTTCAGTCACGGTACCACCTGAACAATGTACAGTTCAAACAAGATAGTACATATAAGTACCTAGGTGTGCTACTATCATCTGAATGCTCATGGAGGCCGCAGGTGGACACTCTCATAGCCAAAGCTGCTAAGGCATTAAATTTCGTTCAAAGAAACCTGCGATGTTCGCATGTGAATTTAAAACGTGTGGCGTACACTACTTGTATCAGACCTATCTTAGAATACGGTTATGTCGTGTGGGACCCCGCCGAGGTAACCTTCATTGCTGCTCTTGAGCAAATACAAAATCGTGCAGCCAGGTTCGTCTTGGGACGGTACGGAAGGAGGGAGAGCTGCACTGCAATGAAGGCTGAGCTAGGATGGGAGTGTCTTTCTGACCACCGCCATAAACAGAGATTAAAATTTCTTTATATGATTTACTATAATAAAACTGAATTAACAGAGAAATTTACCTACACAAACCTCATTACATTTCAAAACGTTCTGATCATAGGTGTAAAATCCTGGAATACTCAGCTAAAACGAACATGTATGCCAATTCATTTTTTCCTACAACAATTAAACATTGGAATAGGCTAACTGAAAAGCAAGTACATAGTGGGAATGAATATGTATTTTATTCAATGCTGTCTACTCGTGCTGTAACCTGAACGATGATGTATTTATTGATGTAACCCCCCTGCTATAACGCCTTCGGGCGCTGCGGGGTATCTGATGAATAAAGAATAAGATAGATAGATAGATAGATAGATAGATAGATAGATAGATAGATAGATAGATAGATAGATAGATAGATAGATAGATAGATAGATAGATAGATAGATAGATAGATAGATAGATAGATACGTTCAAAGTCGCAGAAGTTGCCTGAAAAATGCTTCGCATTTATTAAATACCGACAGCCGAGCGCGTTAATTCCGCGCAGTTCTTATTTATTTATCGCGTTTTTACGCGTGCGTGCGCGTGTAGGCAACTGAAAACTGCCGCAGTTTCTTTCCCATCAGTTAGAGAACAACGCTATGCTTCATTTGGGGCTGCAAAAGCGCAAGCAATGCGTAAAAAGTCCGTTACTCCGCGTGAAACCAACGCCGCGCCACCGCAGCTGCGGCCCCGCTGGACCAAATATGGCGGCAGACAGGACGGTCGCGGTACTTTTCCCGTTCCAGTGACATTATGGTTTACCGATGTGCAGCGCCCCCGCGGTAGCGTCTCAAAACTCTGCATGTCACGCGTTCCCCCATTGCAAACGCACCCATTCGGCAGGCCGCACCTTTTTTTTTATTTAGCGGCCATGGTCGTGCTCTGTACACCTGAAGTTGTTAGTGTGTTCTATGTAATACAGGGAGGTAAATATATTTTTAGAAAAGAAGTTGCGCTACTATACGCTTAATCTAAAAGTTCTGGGCGCAGTCAGACAAGTGTTTACAAAAATGCACGGACGTCATTGGTAAACGTGGGATTGCGCCAAGCCGAGCATCGGTATCGAAAAGAACACTGTCTCACTATCCGTAGTCTATCAACGAAGCGACAATACCCGAAGCGTAAGCCAGCAGCATCATTTATTGTGAACCAGCGAGTTTTCCTAGACGGAAGTAGGAAACGATATGTGCGATGCGGGCAGCCGTTACTTCGGGGAATGCTTTAACATGCACAAGAACCTTCATGAACATGTATTCGTGTTTCGTTCATGGCTGATGTTTACATAGTTTTATTGCGTTAATATCTCAAAAAAGAGAAACAAACTCCGCGTGTTTGGGACTCTGGTTTATGGGGCGAGCACTTAGGAACATTGTTGCTTCTTGTGCAGCAACTCCTGGTGACCTGCATTCAACGTTTGTGGCTAATATCTGCGAAAAATAAAACTGCATAAGAAGAGTGCTGGTAAATACGGTTGATGATATCATTTCAGAGCATAAGTATAAATTCAAATGGTTTCAGGTATATCGAATAAGTCGTATTGATGGTTAGAAAAAGTATGGGCGAAGGATGTCTGATTCGTGGCGCATACGCATCACTTAGCCCAGGGCTCACCAAGCTTTTGAGGTGGAGGGCTGAGGTGGATGAAGTCGACACGGTGGTGACCGCACGGCAAGTATGGGAGGTGGCAGGTTTCAGCAGGCAAAGAGAAAAATTTGGGGAATGGATAATAGCACACAAAACTGGAATAGAAATCAGGTTTGATTTGAGCACGCACGTCACAAGGTTTCAATTTACAAACGAAAGTTAGAAGCAAATATAGCAAGCTCTTTCAATGCCACTTTTGGCACTGAAAATTCTTAGCCGACTCGCAAATATCGACGTGAAGGTTGCTCGCCAAGGTATCGTTTTGTTTTGACTGCATATTTTAACTTCCATACAGGCATGCATCTTTGTTTGTTTGTTTCTTACTTGTATTCTTCCTATAAAATGCGCCTGTGTGCCTTGCTTCTTTTATATCTATATAGGTACCACTATAGAAAATAAAGCATATATTGGAAGTCAGCGCTGCGTCCGCGTCGCGTTTCGTCCTGGTTCGTTTATGCGCTAAAGAGTGTAACATGAGTTGCCAACATGCCCAACCATACGCTCTTCAAGGTTGTTCACCGACAGAAGCAGAAAGTCGTAGATGTCTCCATCGGTTAGTCGGGAACGCAAGTTTGACTTTCTGTTAAGGACAAGTTCCCCAACAATCCTGTTCATTAAGAAGCGGAGGGTCGAAACAAAACTCGAGCCAATTCACCATTGCTCTCACTCGCATACGACCAGCAGAGTCGCGCTTTGTGTTGGCGTGGGGGGGGGGGGGGGGGGGAGGAGTAACCTTTGGCATATACTTGGAGATTCTTGGATGAAAGTCTTTCCCTGACCAAGTATTCCCTCTAAGAATCTTTGTGCCCGCTTATTTCTCCCGCAAAAAAAGAAAGTGAAGGCCTAATCTGGCTTAGTGTGAAGATGGCACGATGCCAGCTGAAAGCGATCTTTTTTTGTTCCTGAGTAACACCATTTAGGTCAAAACTGTGATATCAGCTTAAGGTGGGAAGTGACAAGCAGAGGTGGGGGGGGGAGGGGGGGAGTGCTGACGTCGTGCCGGGGGCCGCATAATACTGCCGGGTGGTCCGCAGGTTGCCGACCCCTGATTTCCAGAAAATTCAAACGTTCTGCGAAAATTTTCCATCAATTATTGAATTAATTATTTATTTACATACATAAGTAAATAATAATAATTCATTCATTCATTCATTCATTCATTCATTCATTCATTCATTCATTCATTCATTAATGCACTGCTGTGACTATGACTGCTTCTTGTGGTGCATCCTGCCCTGTGCTTGTTGAGGGCATCCTAGCAGACACTTATATGGGAGTGTTTGAAGCAATTTATTTAACGTGCAGTCGTTTGCTTAAAAGTTAATACTGAAACGTAGTTCTCATTTCGAAGCGCTCGTTCTTGTGCAGGTTACAAGCAAAGCAACTTGTATCTGCCGCTGAACTTAAAAAAAATGCCAGATCCAGCAGGGAGGCTCTTCAGGATGACTTTATCTAGGTTTAACCATGTGTACTTGGCTCCATCGACGTCGTGATGTTGTGACGTTCAGGTCTGTTCATATACATGCGGGCAATTGTCTTGCGAGGCAAGCGATTGCTATCGCTAATGTATGTAGACCAATTATTGCGGCCATGTTTTGAATGTGAGAAAAAAATGCCTTCAGTTTCTACTTGAATCATTTTAAAACTGGGAACCGTATACACCAGTGAGATATTTATGTTCTCTTTACTTTATATGATGTCTTGTCGCATTTTTGCACGCGTGACAATGTCGCGCTTTTCAAGTGTTCCTCAAACGCTAAATGGCGTCTGCGTGTTCAGGTGAGCGTTCATCTCCTTGCTCTACCACCTACCCCGCTTCAGAAGTTTGCGATGAACTTTACCCGGAGAGGGCCGTTTAATCAAACAAAGCAAGCAGCACACAACGCTTATGTCACGCTGTTCTAACATTTCACAGGGGTAATAAATGCGCGCCGTACCGGACTACTTCGCGTAGAAATAAATGTGCAGAAGCATCGGCCTCGTTTCTTTCCCTTGGCTGCCAAAGAAAGTTGTCCACGAGTAGTGGTCGCGAAGCCCACCACTGGAAGGGCTGGCGCCACCATCGGCGTCACGTGCTAGGCATGGTCAGTGGTGCGTTGTCTGCCTCGGGGGCACCGACGCGCGCTTAAAACGAAATTTTATACGGCCACCTGCGCTGCAATTTCTGAGTACATGGGGAGGTTTTCCCGCTTCGGCTGTGGGTTTGACAACACTTCAAACCTCTGCCATATGCAGTCGCTGTACTTGAAGGCCTCTTATTTGGTAAGCCAGTGCCCGGTGCCGCAGTGCAGGACGTACGCAAGGGAGCCCGGTGTCAGCATTCACATATCGTCTGGGTAAGAAGCTGCGTGAAGCTTTAATTTTGAAACTCAGAAATGGCGAACAGCCGTCGTCTAAAGATACACGTGCAGGCAGCACTTCCACGAGATTTCTTCGCCGGCGTGATGCTGCCATATTCCGTGAGTAGCACAAAAGCGGTCACTGAAACGCGTGCACGTGCACGGTGGCCGGCTAATGACACCGTTCTCCCTCGAGTTGGCCTCCATCAAGTTTTGCCCATCCAAGTTTCAAGTTTTCCCATCCCAAAGTCACTTCTTTCCTACGGAGCCGTGTGTATTTTTGCCGGGAAGGTGCAACACCTGCTGCTTTATGGGCACAATTTCGCTTCCAAGATTGCTGCTGACCTTACCAAAAATGTCGCACTTCAAAATTTTACATTGCTGCCTCGGTACGAACCTTTCTGCCTCGGCACCAATTTAAGTGGCTGCAATGAACTGTCCCGTTTTCACTGCGATTCCTGATTCATGCGGGTCGTTGTCTGCAGCCGTTGTTCGGAGAAATAGTCCAGCGAACGTTGTTATATTGCATTGTTCACCTTGTTTTTGCGCGATGCCACATGTTTTGCCTCGTAAAGTGCATCTCCTTGGAACACCAATCATCTAGCCTACGTTCCTAAGCTTAGGCATATGAACGTTTTGATGCTTTGGATACTGTGAAGTTCACTGGAATGAAAAGGGAGCGGTAGGAATCACGTCAAAAAAAAAAAAAAAAGAGCACGCTATATGCTCATGGTTTCACTTAGCCCGAACCAATACATGCGCTATAGATTACGATAAAGCAACGAGAAATTTTGAGCTCAGGAGACCGATAAGCGCAGAGTTCGAGGGCTCTTGAGTAATAATGATAATGGAAAGTCGAAGAACTTAGACGAAAAAAAAACTGAATCGTGCTGACGGCGCACACAAGATACCATAGGCGCCCATTTCCTTACTTTTTGAGAAGTTATTTGCCAAAAGCGTTGATAACGTCCCCGCAGTGACGGTTACTTTTGTATATAGTTGTAAATGCTCAGATATGCTACGGCCGTGCTATCGCTTGCCGTGCTATGCCCCATTTATTAACGCGATAGCATTAAATAGATCGTTTCGCAGAGATTCCGGTGTCGGCGTCGTTGGTAATCAGCGAAAAGTCAGCATTGTATGTGAACGAAAACTCCAGAATGATGCGAATAAAACAAATAATAAACATGCTCGGTTCGAGTGAGAATCGAACCAAGGCCTTCCGCGTGGTGTCAAGCAAGCGTTTTACCACAGACCTATGCCGCTGCTCGAAACAGCTTCGCAAGAAAACACAAAAGGAATGTCACATAGTAGTTTGGGTCTCCTTAACGCATGTAACATTGCGTGGCAGAGCCGTCGAATGTGTGCAGAACCGTAAAACATGTGACTTGCGCAAAGAGTGATTGTTTTAATGGCCGACCGATTACAAAGCCCTTTGACATATTTATGCGTCATCAACAGCAAAATCATCTACAAAGTGAGCAGCTGCGTAGGTTTGCGTGTTGCCTTACGGACGAATAAAGGATCCTTCACTGATTCGCAAAAGGAAAAGTTAACGCATAACAGGCCCTGGGCAACTGTAACTGCAGAATGCATTCTGGGATGGTTTGAAACGCCCTATGTTACGCGCGCAAACGTTCGTTTCCTTGCGGTACTGTTGAAGCAAGCACCGAGAACCGGAGCCACGCAAGCATTTGAGAAGGTAATGCGCGCGGGGCCCGATTACGCTATCGCGTCCTACTCTTGAAGGCGAACCTCAAGCTTCCTCCAAGATTTCACCACAGTTCACCTTCAGGAATTGTCTGCCTTTCACGCAAGAAGCTTGCTTCGGGATAGCCCATCATGTCGACCACGCGCATGAGTGCGCTCACTGTACGTAACCTGCTAGCAGATAGCGTCTGTACACAAATATGTGCTTTTGTTTCGGGCCAAGATTATTATTTTGACTGTGAAAACTCCATCTATTCCAAAGTATTCACAGAAATCGCCAGGAGGGTTTCCGCGTGGTGTTTTCGTAGTGCGTTGACAGCCAAACCTATGAGGAGCGTGCCGGCGTTTCCTACCCAGCACACAAGAGAGGCGTGCCCGATAGAGGCCGACTGCGAAACTCCTGTCCCACAATACACGCATGAAACCCCTCGTTTTCCATCGCAGCGCTTTCGGCGCATTACAATGTAGAATAAACGTGGTTTCATTCACTCATCGAGAATGTTTTTCACGTTTCCGTGCGCTTTTTAAAAGGCACATTTTGCCTACGCATATAAAGAAAAAACTCACAAGGTTCCTCATGCATCCGCTTATGACGAGTAGATGGCGAAAGCCATGGTCTTTTAAAGACGATAGTCTTTCTTGGGGAACTTAAACGCTGAAATTTTGGTCTGTCTTTCCGTCTTTCTGTTTGTCGGCACGACACTCGATTCAGCCACCCGCCAAAGTTTAACCACTTGCCCAAGGGCCAGCCATCTTGAACGGCTGAGTAGCGGAACATCACTAGGTAAGCATTAGGTGGTGTGTTCCTTTAATAGAAAATACATGGGTACGTAATTCTATAGACCCTAGTTTCTTAAGCTGTGCTGAAAGTGCGACTGCGCTGAAACTTGCCTTCATCCGTGCCCTCTGCACGAGCTCATTGTTGCGTGTCGGTTTCGGTTCAGTATTTCACTGTGCGTATGTCATGGGGCGCCGCTATGGCATTCCTGTTTTACCCAGGTGACGTGTAAATAAGAGTGTGTGGAGAGTACTCGTTGAGCGCGGACGTTTCTTCTGCTTCGGCGCTTCGAGCCAAACCGCGTGTTCGAGCTGGCTGGCGTCCTCGCCGGTCGCGTTGGTAACCGCCGGTCTTCGCCTGCCGCTGCGCCGGGACTTCCAGCCCGCAACACAGCACTCATGTTTCCCGACATATTGCCAGATGGCATCCATATCACACGCAGCGCCTCTTCTATCGTCTTTAGACGACGTATGCAGCGAAGCACGCAGATACGCGGCCAATTTTTTTCTTCTAAGCCGGCGCATTGATCCGCCCCTTCCCCCCTCTCCCCACGCCCCACCCCCCCTTGGAAAATTCCGGCAATTCACCCAATACCCGGAAACACTGCCGCTCCGGCGTCCCAAAGAATTACGTCATGATGACGTCACCGACACCATCTTGAATAATTTGCTAGTTCGGCGGCCTTTTAAAAGGGGCCGTAACAGAAGGTGAAATTGGCGCTAGTGTTCATGGAGATTCAAAATTAAAGCAGCCAATGGCAGCCTGCCGCCGTGCCGGCAAAGCCGTGCACCCCGCGCCGGCCGCGGAGGCCGCGCGCGCGCCGCGACGCTAGTTTTGAATTCCTCGATGTTGTGCGCTCTTGCCGCCGTGGTGGTTAACGGCACGCACCATTCGTACATCATGGAACAGTGCACGGATACTTCAAGACCGGCCGAGTTCCGCAAGATTCTTCGAGGTTCCGAAAAACTAAAAGGTGAGCATGCGGCTTGCGTTCGCAGCCACACATTTACGAATTGCAGTTGGACAACACAGTTATTGTTTTTTTAATTACGGCTGAATCGTGAAAAGCACGATGTTGCAGTTAATATCGCTGTTCCTAGAAGGAATGAAATTAAAGAACTTGAGACTCATAGTTTAACTTTTGCGTCTATGACAGAACTGCGTGATGGAAGTGCGTTTTCCTTTTTTTGCCTGTTTATCACTCGCCATCGTTTAAAAAAGCGTTCCTAAGAGTCAATAGGCAGTTTTAGAATAGCGTACGAAAAGCTTTGCGTTGGCTTTTTGCGACGTACGCTAACCGCTTGCGGGCTCCCGTAGTGACGGAAATAGCGAGCCGCAAACGCTAAAATAGCGTACGCTATTCTAAAACTGCCTAATGTATCGCAGCTTGCACTGAGCCGAGACGACGAAACTACGTTTGCCTCATGCGACTGCGTAATTTGTATCGTTGGAATTAATAGTTTTCAATTGCTTTATTTCAGGACGGAAACGTTTTCGGAGTATTCGAGAAGGCAAGAACTGATGCGTTTGCCCAAGGAGGGGTTAACAGCTGTAGAATCAGCGCTCTGCGAAGTCTCGATCCGCAACTCAAGTCGACCAGCTTTCTACCCTGCCGCCAGTGCTTCTCGGTGCGTGAATATGCTATGCACTTACGGTTGAAGAAGTAGTTTGTGTGTTTATATATTGTCTCTGTTATTGCCTATGGAAAAACCGCTCTAAGGATTCATGTATAGGCATGAGACATGTCCTATATGCAGAATTTTACTGTTTGTGTTTATCACAATGAAGTGCTCAGTGTACCCAACATGACGTCCTCCCTTCAGTGGCGTTATATTCAGCTAGGCATTGTATTCGCGGTGAAAGAAAAGCTGCGTATAGGCTTATTTCACCTGGTCGTTAAGTAATACGCTTTTCTTCGAATGTCATGTGCTGCTGCATGAACTGACCATGGCCTGCATCCCGTTGCCACCAACTAACTTTCAAGTAGTGTTCAAGTACCATATATTTTGTCTTGCTCTTTTTAGCGCAATGTACTACTTACTGTGCTAAATCTTATCTTCTTCATTTTGTTTACCTGGTGAAGGTGTCCAGCATTTCATGTATATTTGTGCAAAATCTGAGCAAATATGTAAGTGGTTGTTTTGTGTTTCGTATCATTTCAACGGTTAATAAGTAAATCATTGCAATATTATTTCATATTTACATATTTTGCGCTTCGTTATGTTTTTGTCATGCACTGACATTTCTTTAAACTACATGATTAACTGTCATCAGAGGCTGCTCTGCACTTTGCTCGGTATTGCACCAAATGAAAATCGTGTTTGTTATATGTGTGTACGACAAAGGGCCTACACTTTCCAATGTGTTCGATTTTTAACACGAAAGTGTTTTATGCCGGGGTCCACCAAGTACATCCGTCACGGATATGACGTTGATAAAATGGACGCCAACGGGTGAGAAAGAAAAAAACCAAGAAAAACATACCCCGCTGGGAATCGAACCCACGACGTTGCGGCCGCGACGGCAAGCGCCCGACGCTCTACCGACTAAGCCAACTCGAGAGATGCTAGGCACGGCGCGAACGCGCCTTATATCTTTCACACCTTCTCTTTCGCGGCGGGCAGAGCGGGGCGGTGCCGCCGTCTGTGAGAGGTGAAAAGAAGTAATGCTTCACGATCGACACTTACTAGCGCTTACTCCGAGATTGCACGTGATATCGGAGGTCATGGTTAAGCGTCTCGATACCAGAGAGGTAGACTGGCCGCGCTGGCGTCGCCGAGGCACCCTTGACGCAGTTACGTTCTTTGCCTTTGTATTCGTGTTAGCGTGCGTCGGCTCATCGGAGTAGTGCAGCTTCCACGTGCACGAACGGGATTTCTCTGCCGCCGACTGCTTCAATTGCGAGAGCACCGACTAACAAAACTGCTGCAATATGCGTTGCAGATAGGACGCGATTTCGACGGGCGAATGTCGTGCCTTGGTGGAGCGAGAGCAGCGCCTGCGAGACAGAGGCCAGCGGGACGCACGCGTTTGCGACTCAGGCTACGAACCTCTACCTCCCGCGTTGCTGAAGTGCAGTGTGTGTTATGTATGCATGAGCACAGGCGTCGGCTACCCATTACTAGAAAGCGCACACCGTGCCGTTTCTCTCCTTAATTGACGACGCTTTGAAGAAGTGCATACCGGGTACCAATGTTGATTATGAGCTTGTTGATATCATCCTTACGCGCGATTCACGATTCGCTGTGTCCAAATATATGTTCACACCGTCAGCTACCTCAACGGTTTAATCATGGTCATGGGCGTTAGTCGTCGCGATAGAGACATGCTGTCAACATGGGTGCATCCACGTCAAACGGTGCTATAGCTGCCAAACACGAATAGACATTGTACAAGCTCTCATATATCATAAGCACTACTTCTGTGAAGACACGTTTCACTTTCGTGTTATACCGATTCCTATGACGGAGGGATCAGCCATGTTTTTTTTAATTTCTAAATTTTACAATGAACTTTTGTGTTTAGTCATGCACACACTGTGAATTCTTCCCTTCTGTTCTTCTCTTGAACTTGTATCGTGCCCCATTACATGCAAATCTTGAGTTTCGGAAACAGAACAATAAAAAGAGGTAACAGAAATGTTGTAGGTGGATTCATCCTTTATGCTCTAGCACATGCTGGCTGCGGGCAAACGCGAATGCGCGGCCAAGCACAGCACGCGCGCGAGCGCACGCGAACAAAAAAAAAAACTCCCGGCGCGAGGCATAGGAGAGGAGAAAAAGCAAGCGTACAAAATAAAAAACGGTGCGCGGCATGGGAGAGGAGGAAAAGCAAGCGCACAAAAAATAGAAAGAAAACGGCGCGCGGAGAGGGGGTGGAGGCGAGCGGCTGTTGTTACTGTTGCCCTGACGACGTAAGCAACGTAATCGCTACGTCATCGCCCTTTGAGCTTGGCGGCCTTCTGCAAGGGGCGTAACTCAATAGCGCTCTCGGCGCTGTCGGCGCTTGCGTCGGCGGAGCGTTTGAATTTCGCGTCCTATGGGAGGTATACGAAGAAACCGACCCTTGATTCACCTGATTTTACCCTTCCTCGTGGATCAGAGGCATTGCAGGCTTTCTCAACCTCATCCTTATTTTGCACTGCATCTGTAATCGGCCCACCTTTTAGCAAGCAACGATGTCATATGATGGCGTCGTTATGGACGTCAAGGTGACGTCACATACTTGGCTATCTGTGATGTTGTCATGACGTCATATGGTGGCGCACTTTTCCCGTTTGACTAGCCACCTAACGCTTTAGCCTTTAAAATCTTGAGCTAACTTGAAGCCACCTATGAGCCATTCTTAGGTGGCACCGCTTGTGTGCGCCACATGGCCAAGTGTACGTGTATCAGCTGTTTCCAAGTGATGTGAGCGTCTCTTTTGTGGGGCGAATGCCGAGCAACCCGTCGTTTCGTTGTCCGTGAATAATATCTGCGGAAAATAATACCATACAAAAAGCGTGCTTGTGATTAAGGTTCATGGTAGGTATGAAATCAGACCGTAAGTTTAGTTTCAGATAGTTTCGAATATGGCATTTTTTTGTTAGTGGACACGGACTGATGTTCGTTTATTTTTAACGAAGTTGTTCTCTCTCTCTCTAGCCGTTTAAGTGTAAATAATAATTAGAAAGAAAAATAGATGTGCGAAGGAAACAGAAAAAGAAAGTAGAAAAAAAGAAATAAAGAAAGAAAGAAGGAAGGAAAGAAAGACAGGAACTGTGTGTAGCTCACACCTGCATTGGATATGCAGGTGTGACTACACGAAACCAAATATTTTTTTACTAATATCGATCGGGCCGATATACCTATATTGATTCATGATAGTACACTCGAGGAAAATTTGGTGGTAGTGTCTATGGGAGCTTCAAGGGGCGTGGAAACAATGTGGAGTATATGGATAGACCAATAAACAAAAAGTCGGACATTGCATGAAAATTAATCATTTTTGCTGGAAATATCGATATTGCCATCCCCAATTCTTGGGTGAATTCTTTCTTTAATAGGTACCTGCGCAAGGCAACAAAAAATGCTTCTCGAACGTCCTACTTACAAGAATGTACGCCTTGATGCTCATGATTACGATATTCGGATGCATAGTTTTCCAGAAAACTTCGGCTACTTAATGACAATGACAATCGTCGTCAATTCTTTCCGTATGTATTCCATCTCCCACCCCTCTTTTTTAATGTGTTATGTCATGCTTAAGAGCTGACTGATAAAGTGGTGCACTTCTCTTTTCCGAACTTAGGAAATAATAAAGGGACTAGCTATCAATACATTTCTCAAAATTGCGGGCTATTTTCTTTTATAAAGGGAACACACTTGTGTTTGCTTTGAGAAGCTTAGAACGCTGATTTAAAGAGAGCCGATCACCTCTGCGTAATATCTGTTCTTGTTGTTTTTACGTTTTCCTCGTGTCTGCGGATCACACAAGATATTTAAAACTCTGTATCACCGTAAGCGTTTTCACAGCGTGCTTAAGGCGTAGACGGCTGAAAGCTAAATGTGGCCGGCGGCAAATTATCTTTTCATCCATTTTGTTTTCTGCACGTTTATGATAATTACTACATATAACATCCACTATACTTTTCCGGCTTTTTGTTTAACAAAACAGAAAAACGAGCCCTTAAGATTTACTTTCCGCACGTTTCTCCCTTTGGCAGACTTGAGTCCTTCAGGTAGTATGCCAGGGATTATTGGTCAGCTGCCAGCACGTAAAAGGATCACGTTCTACGTGACCCCAGCAAGAAGGAAAAAGAGTGTTCCGGACTCGCCGTCATCGCTACGAGCAGCGCTGATTATCAATCCCAGGTTTTAAATGCAGAGAGATACCCAACGAAGTGGATATGAGGATGACCACGACCGTAACTTAATTATTAGAACTACGGACGCGTTATTCGAAGGTTGCTGGTTCGGTCTTCACGTATCACTTTCTTTATATTTATATCATAATAACTACACTAAACCCCTTTCCTTGGCTGTATTGTCTTGTAGTCATCATTAACGTCGAGGCCAACAAAGAAAGAATGAGCCCTTAAAATTGTCTTTCTGTGTGTTCCCCACTGCATGTTGAGGCTAATTCCCCTAACGTACCGTTATTCGAGTCTTCCCTCTCTTTCAAGAACATGGTTTCCGAGAAGAGGAGGAATTCAGGATTGTCTCTATGCGCAACTTCCTGCAACACTAATCGAAACACCCAGCCAACTGCGCAATACGTCGCCAAGCGCAGCACTTCTCCGTTTGCGATCGCTTATATACCGCCGTACGACCTCACCGATGGCCACAAATGGTCGCGTGTGCTTTCTCGGCATCTCCGTTCTTATAACTGTGCGGCGTTTAACGATGACCCACAGTACTCACAAGCAGGTGTACTAAAAACTTATGTACCGATAAGATTCAGTTATTACTGGTTTCGGAAGTACCGTTTCGTCCGCCATTTTGCACGCTCATGCCTCCTTTTCCGACGCCGCAAGGACCCTCCTTAATGTTTAGTTGCCCCGCTGCAAAGTTTGTCTTGCCGAGGACGTGCATTTCACTGCGTAGAAATCGACCTTTACGGTGCTCTACCAAGTAATTCAAACCACAATACATGGGTAATCGCGTCCATCAACCTTGATAAGAATTATGCGGCAACTTCATCTTCGCCGAGCGCTACTGCATGCGAGTTTGCCTCGTTTCTTCTGTGGCACATCATACATCGCCTTGAGGCCCCAAGTCAATTATTCAGTGACTGGGTCCGTCTATTTCTCTCCGACGTCATAGGAGCTCTCTTCGAAGAATATCATATAATTCACCGAAGTGCATACCACCCGCAGACGAATGGGATGATTGAAAGATTTATTCGCACTCTCTGTGAGATGTATCCCATTTACGCCGTGTCTGACCACAGCAATCGGGACAAGGTTATTACATCTGCGACACATGCTCATAACACTGCCACGCTGGCCATCCTAGCATTTTTCCTTTTCCTACCTTATGGGCGCGAGCGATCCTCTAGAAGGGATAGTACTCTTGTGTATAGTCGTAATGATTCTTTTCCCGGGGCAGAAATCTGTACTGGAAATCAGAGGGCAGAGGATATATGGTTTGAAAGAAGAGAATAACACCGACAGATGTCATAAGGCCTTGTTCCGGCCCTGTCCCGTGTGTCACTTCTCAGTGGTCGGCTCTACCACCTGAGGACTTGGTCACCCAGAGCGCCTCTTGGGACATGCAATATGTACACTTCAGAAAATCTTCTACTCTGCGAATCAGGGAGGACAATCTGATTCGGATTATCCACGCATTCTTATTATGCCACCTCGCTTATTCGGCGGCCATGCACAACTGGCTCGTGTCGGAGCGCAACAAAATCAATGCCCTAATCAGAAGAGTCTTCAAGCTGGCTCTTGGCATTCCCGTTCGAACGCACACGGAAGACCTCCTCAAGTTGGGATTCCACAACACGTTCGAAGAAATTGTCGAAGCTCAAGAGTTTTCTCAGTTTGTCAGACTGTCTGGCACCCCAGCGGGTAGAGCCATACTCGGCATGCTGGGACGCAACCCCGCGGTTGTCGGTCCTGACGCTGTGAAGCTGCCCAACGACGTAAGATCCAAGATTTCCATACCCCTGATGCCGCGCAATATGCATCTAATCTACAACGAAGCACGAAGCCAGTGCCCACTTGGAGAAGGATCGGGCCTGCTTTGTAGATGCTGCTTCGTACACTCAAGAAGAAGCCTTCTCCTCAGTGGTCGTCGACTGTGATTGCAAAGTGATCAGCTGCGCTACCATCTGCACTTCTAGCTCCAGCGTTGCAGAGCAGGTTGCCATTGCTCTTGCGTTGACGGACGGCGTGCATGACACAATTTATTCAGACTCAAAGGCCGCTATCAAGGCCTTTCAGATGGGCATGGTGGCTCCCCAGGTCCTACAGATCATTCGCAATGTCAAAGACCTCAAAAATCACTCATTGGTCTGGTTTCCTGCGCACCTTCGAACCATTGAGGGTGCCTTGCTCAATCCCAACGAGGAGGCGCACTCGGCTGTACGAGGTTTGTCTGACCGTGTACCGGGTAACGCGTCATCTCCTGGGCGACCCGAGCCTCTCTGCGCGTACAACGAGATATACAAGCACCACTATCTCTCAAGAAGAGTGTTGCCTCTACCACACTCCTCGCTATGCAGGGCCCAAGCTGTTACTCTCAGACTGCTACAAACAAGCACTTACCCGAGCCCTGCGGCACTGCACACAATGTACCCTGAACGGTTCCCAAGCCCGGACTGCCCGCTGTGTGGTGGTTATGCGGACTTCGAGCATGCCCTGTGGGGCTGCGCCTCTGCCGGTCCCCCTTTCACCCAAGCGGAAAGGAAGAGGTTCATTAAGGCCCAGGACCAGACCTCTGAAATCCTGGCCGTCCAGAGGGCCCGCGCGAGGGCCGTCAGGTTTAACCTGATGGTCCCCGAGTGCGCCTAGCCAGGTGATGTTGAGTTTACTCGCGTCTATTGTGGACCGAATAAAGTTGTTTCACTCACTCACTATGCGAATATTTCATGGGAAACTAGCGTTTCAACGATTGCGGTATGCGATACCTTGGGGCACTTTGAAACGCTCGCCAACGCTACACAGCTAAGACAAAATTGATTATTTTGGTAGTATTTCTGCCACACAATAATAATCATCATCTGGCTTGCTCGCACTTCCTATCTTGAAAACCCGGCTCTCGTCACTTTCCTACCAAGAATGCTATGTCACGCTGATAGCGCGCGTGCTGTTCGTGACAAGGAAGTGTCGGGACCGCGGTGAGAACGCGAGGAAAGCATGCGAGGTGGATGACGATTTTAGTTTTGTGGCAGAAATACTCCCCAAATACTCAATTTTTTCTTTGAGTGTAAGGCGAAAGACGCCATGCCAACGCTTTGCGAATACAATGCTCTAGCAACATCTAAAACCTGCAAAGAACTCTACGCATGCGCATCACTTACAGAAATGCCAAAGGAGGTTTCCGTGAATTTTTCGTAATAAATAAGTAAATAAATAGTTAAATGATTGAAAATTCAATTCTTTTATTCGTTACTCTCACTCTGTGTTTCCTTTTGTTGATCATGCCCCTTATTTGTGAGTAATTCTTAAGAGATATGTAAACGACCGCATTTGAAGCATTTTCTTTGTCTGGTAATCATTTGCATAAAGGATCAAATCGACGCTTAGTTTGCCCTTTTTCAAGAACTTTTCATTGTGTAGGTTACAAGTAAAGCACTTTCCGATAGGCAGCCGAAGTCTCCAGTATAACCAGATCTATCAGGGTGGCTTTACAAGATAACAGAACCTAGGTGTGCCCTTATATATTTGGCTCCAACCAGCCATGCGAAGCTTCGGGTTGTATGTAGGGGTGTGCGAACATCAAACTTTTCGAATACGAATCGAATACGAATATCAAAGGAAAAATGCCTCCACAGTAACAATATCTTATTTAACATGTAGCTATTTGAAAAAAAAGTCACAGTTTCGCCGCAACGGCGAAGCAATGATTGCGATAGCAATAAATTATAATGTAACGCGAAGAACGGAGCGCAGCTCGAAATTGCCAGCGCATCGCTCGAGCCCAAAGGACGCGCGAAAAGAACGCACACAGAACGAGCGCGAACTAATGCGTCACAGCTCGACACTTGAAGCGCACTGCTCAAACATAAAGCAGGACGCACGAAACAAACGAACAGGTACACAGAAGACGAGCGCGAACTAATTGTCACAGTTGTTACTTATTTCTGTTCGAATAGCGCGCTCCTTTCGCAAACGCGGCCGCTGCAGCGAGCGAAGCGAAGCACCCCACCGGCCGCCCCTTCTTTCCTTGAGATAAGCGCACGAAAGCGACGACGCCCTGTAGAGCGAACAGCAACGGCGTTCGCAGGGGCGGGGCGACGATCTTTAAAGCACGCAACACGCGCGCACGTCGCGCCATCTATGTGGCCACTAAGAAAGCATACTGAATTACATGGTGTATATAAATAGCTCACCGTCAGCAGGTTGAGAGACGGTGCTGTCGTGGCCTAATGTCTAACGCGGCGGGCTGCAAAGCGAGAGGTCGCCCGTTCGATTCCGCGCGTCGGAAAGAATTTCTTCATTATTTTTTATTTGTGGCCTTTCTATATATATACATACTTATACACATATGGTGAATGACTGCGGCGGGGACGGACATTTTCCAACCGAGACTGTCCATATAATTGCTATCGCAATAAAAACATTAACAGCCTGACTGGCAACACAACATACACTGCTATCTCCAGAACACAATGTCCAGGCTAGCACAATGCACATCACAACACAAGCAAATGTCACGGCACAATGAAAGTAATGACTAGATGTTATCATGAAGAAATATGAGTTGCTCCACATGATCAAGCAGCAGGCGCTCCCTTCTAACAGAGACAATCCCCCTGCCAATGAACAGGCACGCTCGCTTGGAACAGAAGTGGCTGGTATAGGGAGGTACATGGGGCAAAGCTTTGCCAGACTGGGGTATCTGAAGGTGCCTGCCGTCCGCCACCAGTCACATGGGTCACTGTCTTTCTTCAGATGTGGTCCCGCATAGTGAACGAGTGGTAGTGCGGCACGTTACGGCCGCATAATATTGAAAGTATACGGTTACATGATCGCCAACAGCGCTGCACGTCGGAGATGCACCAGCAATACATCCAGGGCTGGGCAAAGATACTTTGAAATTGTATCGCGATACGATACAAGATACTCAGGCAAAAGGTATTGGAGATACAGATACAAGATACTGCCGCACTAATTGTATCCGATACGATACTTGGCAATTGTATCTTAAGATACTTCGATACATTCTCAAATTTGTTATTATAGATCCATACAATGTAGCAGCAAACGCCTATACACAAAGATGTCTCCTTGAAAATTTCTGAACTGTGACCTATTTAGTTTCACTTGCATGAAATGTCTGTTAGTATCTCAAAAGTTTTGCCCTTCTTGCTCAAAGTACATTAGTTTCCTTCCAAAAAAACTTAGTGGGGCTTGTTTTAGCTTGTTCACAGGACAACTCATTATACACTTCGCTGAAAGCGGTTCTTGCTTGTCATTTTTGTAATTGATGGGAGTCGCTGCTCAGCTTGCCGACCAGCTAGCGGGTTGCCATGTAATCACAATAACGTCAATAAGAAGCCTTCGCACGACGGCGCAAATACCGGTGTGGACTTTTACCTTTTCCGTAAAAGACAGTTTGCACAATACCGTATATCCTGACAGGTGTACAGCAGCAACGACTCTAATAGCGACTTTTTTTCTTCCTGGGGAAGAGGGGGGCAGAGGGAAGAGGGGGGGGGAAGGGGGGAGTGGCGCGGGGAACGCATGGTGTATACGGGGCTTGCGACCGTTCGCTAGCGGCCCGGCCGGCACACATGACCGTCTCCGTTCCATTTGTTTTTGTTTTCTAAATAAGTATGTTAGTGAGCTACACAGACATATGACTGGTCTCAAGCATTTCTTTCGTGAGGAACACGTGGTCACCATGTGCTGAAACATAACCGTGGAACAAAAACTCAATATTTCAATCCGCGTCCAGATTTCACTCGTTATGTACATCCGTATCGTTGTTTCTGGAATCCGGACTCAAAATCCCCTTCAGAAATGGCCTATATATGAGATATGTCAAAGGCCTCCTTTCAAATGGCAACGTCATTTTGTTCAAACTCTCTCCGACCCCACCATCTTCACTGTCCCCGGGCCTTTGGAGCTAAATTTCGCGACTGCGGCCCGCCAGCTATAAGCTGAGTTTGAGACCCCTGTTGTATATGTAGATGATGTAAACCTGCAATGAATTTCCATGTTCTACTTAGCTGCTGGCGTAAGGGATTCTTTTTTGGTATACTCACTAACGTGCAATTTTTTATCAATTTTTCTTGAACGAGGGAACATGTGCAACACAGAAATGTCTGAGACGTATTGCGTAGCTGCACGAAGCATCGCAGGACACCGCCGCTATTCGCGCTATTGCCGCTTATAGCTCCCTTTACGTAGCGATTAGTAATAAGAAAAATATTTAAGAAGGCCTAAAACCGGAAAACAAATATAAGTAAAATAGAGAGGTGCACCTCTCTATTTGATAAACAACCATGGTTGTTTATCAAACATTCACATTGAATGAGTACAGAAACACGATACAGACGGCGCCCTTAACAGCTATGATCACGAAGTATCGTCAACTTACCTGTTGAGACCAGGCCCGTAGCCAAAAATTTTTTCGGGGGGGGGGGGGGCACATGCTGAAAACCTTGACTATTTGAGAAAAACACCTATTTTCATTATTTATTTTTGGTATAACCACCTACTTCACCAAAATTTCGGGGGGGGGGGGAGTGGCCCGGGCCAATCCACCCCCGCTACCAAGCCCTTAGCCACCCCGCCCCCCCCGGCTAAGGGCTTGGTTGAGCCAATGTGAAATTCAGTGCCTATGAAAAATTGCCTGAAACAGCTCGTTGGGACGCTCATGAGTAAAACGGAGCATTCAGTAAAACAACGTTTCTCGAATCCCCTTCCTAACATCTTTAAGTTGGCTCTTCCATTTTTATAATGCAAACTCAATTTTGCTATTTTCTTAAGCGGTAAGTACAATATTTTGTACTGTATACTCAAGGCAAGCCCACATAATAATATATTTGTTTTCAAAATCGCCTTGGCAACGTGTAAATGTGTAAACAGTAGTAGAAATAAAGCAGACAGTTAGAAGAATAAAGCAGCAATCTTTCTTTGGGAGCGCGTTACAAAAGACATACTGCAGTGACCAGACCGGAAAAACAGTGCAGAGACCTAGGTAATGTACGTGAGGCAAAATTACAGCTAAGAAAGCACTTGTGCCTTGTGTTAATAATCAAATTATTATTTCATAAACTCTTTGAATAAATGCAGATGGAAGTGAAAAATACCGTACGCCAAGATATTTTCTGTTAGGTAAACGCTTGCTCTATTAGATCTAGCATCAGTACCTGTGGTGCTAAAGTTGTTAGAATCTTATTTGCATATAAGTTAATTCATTGCATGCAAGTCAAACTTATATCCTCGAGATCTTTTAAATCGCTAATACGTAAAATCCACGCGACGCAAAGCAACCCCATTCTTGCACGCATCACATTTCTTTACGGATCAAGACGCAAAAGAATCTGCAATAACGACACTGTAACAACATCAGAATTTGCGCGATAGACGCCGCACGCAGTGGAGTACGCGGCGCAGGATAGTGGCTATGAGCAAGTGTAGCGGCATTGGAGCAACTAAAAAGAAAGTAAATCGAGAAAACAAAAGGTACGTGGGCTGGGCGTAGACGTCCGCGTGCTTGTCTTCCTGATCTACCCTCACTGGACGACTCTGGCGTAAAAATAACGTCACTGCCCTTAGACCTATTCAGATCGCTTAGTGGCACCAGTACCAGTTTGAGAAGCGGAGTTTGGCCAGCGATTATTGTTTCGCACGGCTGTGTTGCGATAGAAGTATCTTGTATCTTAAAATACACGATACATTATCGAATGTATCGGAAATACAGATACAGATACTCGTATTTCGAGACGTATCGCGATACAGATACAAGATACCCAAAGTGTATCTAAGATAGTATCTAAGATACATGTATCTTCGATACTGCCCAGCACTGAATACATCGTACGTATTGGGGCGCTCGTCGCCGGCAGATATCGTGCCTCCGTGTACTTACGATGTTTATCGCTCCTCTCGGCAACGTTTTTAGCTATACGAACGCAGCAGAAATGTGGAAGACGAGTTATTTTATCCATAATAATCGAATTGCATATTCGAATTTTTCGATTTTCGAAGTTATCGAATATTCGAAACTTTTCGAATACACGATTTTCGAATCGAATACGAATATTTCGAATGTAATTTTCAAGGAATATTCAAAACTTTCCAATATTCGCACACCCTAGTTTTATGCCTAGATCTAGGGATTTTCTGCCTCTTTCAGGGATTTGGCGCCTTTTTATTCAATCTAGGGATTTTTGTAAGGCTCCGGAAATGTTGAATTACGTGGCCTAATGAGTTGCATTACTGCGTAATCACGATTTTTCAACTAGAAGGCCAAAGAAACGATAATTGCTGCTATTTCCTAGTTTTCATTTTAGAGACCTTTGGTGTCCTGCTGGGTCGATTGAAGGCGATCGCAGTTCTGTAACGCGAAATTATTGTATGCTGAAAATTGGGGGGAAATGACACTTTGCCGTCGGAAGCGTTTAGCATGCACACGCGTACCATCATGAGCGCACCGAGTGATTGCTACTTTGTGTAGCAAAGCGAAATTTTGTCTTGTAAAGCACATGAAAACGTGCCAAGTTCACAATCGCTGCGTACCTTCACCGCGCTAAGTCTTCATGTGTAATAACTTCGGGACTACGAGAATTTGAGAGAGAGAGCGAAAGTAGGGATGACCATTGGGCTTGTTGGTACGGACTCATTAATATGAAAACGCCGTGACGAAAGAGACGAGAAGACCTTTCTTTTCAGGCTTTTCGTCGCGCCGTGTTCATGAGAACGAAAATAGCGTCAAAAATATTTGGCCATATGGGAAGCTGACCCAAATTGCCTTCAATGAGTAGGCAAAGTGAACTTGACAAATTTGTGTGTCTCTGTAGCAACTCGCGCCATCTGCAAGCCCTTTATATGCAATTAGACCATAGAAAATGCAGAAAAAAGACCTTTCGTCACTGGTAATATGATGCTTTACACTTCTTATAAGATGCACATAAATTTAGCAGTTATTATAACAGTGCTTGTGGGTGGAACCTGATAATAAACATGGGCGCGTGGCAATATAATGAGACTCAAAGCTGGAGTTTAAATCCTGCAACCACAATAACATTTGCTTTTGTTTAATACATTTATTTCTTTATTAGCGACGATTGTCTATTGTCACACAGAAATGGAGAGAAACTCTTCCCGTTAATTCGGCATGAAAATGCTTACGCAATGAAAATCACTCTGTAGGAGAAGTTGGCAAGCAGACATGAAGCATGCAATATGTACACATCTAGAAAACTTAAACTTATGCACTGAGAAAATTTAATGCGAAGCTCAAGTTTCGCAATGCGGCTGCCGTGGACCGTTTCCAAATGTTGACGAATGCTATGAAGAAGAAGAACGACGTCATGCTGATGCTCCCGAATAAAATCTCTAGGAACAGCTACAACCTACAAAACTCTACGCGTAAGCATCACTTCTACAAATCTGACAGGAGGTTCTGTACGAATTGTCCATTCATTCATTCATTCATTGCTATGACTGTCAGTGCTTCTTTTGGTTGATTTTACCATCCGGAATTCGTAGAACACATTGTAAAGGCACTATTTTAAGCATTTTATTTGAATTTTAGTCGTTCGCTCAAGGCAAGGGTCGGCAACCTTTTGGTGAGGAGGGCCGAATTCCATGAAGCCGACACGGCGCTGTGCCGGACGACAAATCGAGTGGAGTTGGGGTGATCCATGCGGCCCACAGGCCGCAGCTTGCCGACCCCTGGCTTAAAGGATAAAATGGAAATATAATTTTTATTTCCGCGGTATCTTTATTGCATCCATTACAAGTAAAGCTATTTACTTTGGCAGACAAACTCTGAAGTATAACCAGATTAAGGAGGGAGGTCTTTCATGATGACTTAACATAGATGTGCCCGTATGTACTCGGCTCCATGGACACTGTCCGCTACGATCGCTAACAGCTGCATAGTTGTACACACTTAAAACACATATCCTTTGAATTGGAGTACCCTCGGCACTTTCTACCGTGGAACGTACATTGTTTAATCCAATCATCCACACTATTTTCTGCGTTTCCTGCGCTACATGTTTAAAGGTACTTTTTGCCGACATGTATGACAAAAAAACTGAGATGCTCCCTTATCAATTTGCCTAAGACGCTGTGATCGCGAAAGCTATCTTTTTTTAAGGCGATAGCCTTGCACGTCTCATAAAAGGCGAAAATTCACCGGCGTCTCGAGTGGGCGGACTCGGCGCCAACACGAGTGATGCAAGAAGTGATCATCACGCGATGATGGCACCTAGACTTCACAGATCACAATAATTTGTTACATTACTATGACGGCACATGATGATGTCATCACACCACATCGCCGCTGGGTCAAAGTTGGGTCTACCCCGGAGGCTGTGCGAAACCAGGGGAGGTGGAGGAAGCGTCTGATGCCTCCGATCCTGGAGGCAGCGCAAAATAATGAAGGAGCGGAAAGCTGTCGGTTGGTGGGGGAAGGATGAATACCTCGAATGAGAAGCAAACGAAGATGGCTGTCCCACTCTAGTCGTCTTAGGTGAATACTCAAGAGACCCGAGATAAATAAATTTCAATAAAGAAATATTCTTCTGTCTACACTTTCTTTAATTTCGATGTGCACTGAGCTGATGTAACATCCTATGATATGTCCTGCTTTTTAAATGTTTCATTGAATTATGCAGAATGTTATTTTAGGGGCGAAGCTCTTAAAGCCATGGGTCTGTCCCTCCTAGCTCGTACGTGACCGCCTATGCCGCGCGTATGTGCCAGTGGTGATGGCAACGAAGCAGCGCGAGTGTTCTTGGCCCAGCGCAGGGACGAAGAAGACGTTGCAGTTCTTTCTCTGATCGATAAAGCGTGTTTGTTTGTCGTGCTCCGTGTCCTCGTCGATACCATGTCGTTACACTGGTGGAGGTGCGAGGTAAGCTTCATGCTTGGCACTCCATCGCGGAGCCGAAAATCGAGCCGGGAATCGCCACCACGCGTCGAAACACCGGTCCACCGATTCAGTCGCCGTCTGCTAGTCGCCGTCATGACCGTGTACCTCGCACCCAACCTGTCTATCGGGGACGTCAAGTCGTTTACAGACGCTGCGTTACGTGACTACGACAACAAGTACAAGAACCGTCCGTTTGTGCTGGTTGGGGACTTCAACGTGGACCTCATTGCCAATGACTGGATCGTGCAGCAGATGCTTTCCAAATACGCACTCAGATGTATCCATATGCAACCTACCACGATCCGAGGGACGTGCATAGACTTAGTGTTTGCAAACTTCCCACTGCAGCCAGTACAAGAACCTCTCTCGCTTCATTTCACGGACCATAAAGCCGTCATAATGAAGGGACCTCGCAATCCAGCCGCCATGACAACGACGAAATTGAAAGAACAAACGAAGAAACGAAACAACAAACGAACAAGAACAAAATAAAAGTTGATTTTGTATAATATACGCACAGTCTTACGTCTTTCTAATGATGTAATGGGCTAACTTTCACGGGAGAGTTACGGTTTACCGATGATCTCCCCTTCTCGAGCTTCGCCCACTTATCATCATTCATTTTGTGGATATGGCGTGATTTTTTGTTTTTTATTGTGTTTTTTAAATTGATTTATCTTGTTAATTGTAATTTCTCGCAAATATTCTGAAACAGAGGGGCTCTAGGGTATGCGGAAGCAAAAACTCACAGAGCCTCGTATGGACTCTCCCAAGGAGACTCGAAGGGCAAAGCCATCTTCTATTTCTTCTCGATCGATGTATTGATACTGCCCGCCCTCTTCCGAAAGCTTTCTGAACCTAACGTAGTTCTGCACTACCTGCGGTATCGGAGGCATGGCAAGCTTTCTGCACCTGACCTTGTTTTGCACTGCCTCCGTGATCGGCCAGCGTTTGACCAAGCGACGATGTAATGTCATGACCTTGACAATGACGCCATGATGACTTCACTATAACGTCAAATATTTTGGCTGTTATGACGTCGTGATGATGGCATATGGTGACGTCATAGCGTGTTGATGATTTTGCGCATCACTCGCGTTGAAGCCGACCCCGCGCGATGATGGTCGACTGCGGCGGTCAGTTCTTGCGTTTGATGGGGCTTCTAATGCGTTAGCCCTAAAAATCTTACATTAATTCCAAGCCACGCATGAGCCAAGCTGCGGCGGAAGCACCAGTGTGCGCCACATGTATGAGTACACATGTAGCAGCTGTTGCCAACTGGTGTATGTGTCTGGTATGAGGCGCGACCCCCTAGCGACCCATTGCGTCGTTGTTTGTCAATAAAATCCTGGAAAATCAAACCACATAGAAAGGGTGGCTGTGCTTACGTTATGATTAGGGCTGCGTGTTTTGTAGGTATTTTTTTTAATCGGAGAGTGTTTTCTGGAGTTTATTTTCTGGCGGAAATTCAACGTTTAAAGGAATTTATTTCTCGTAAATCCCAAACTGTGCAAAATTTGCAGTTGAATATCGCTTTATTCTCGATACTCTAAAATTAATTTCATGAAGAGGGTCCTATGCCGAGGTATCTCGTCTTCGCAGAAAACTTCAAGCACCGCCCCTGACGGACGTCCACAGACTTCCGGAACTTGTTCATGGTGATGGAAATGCGGTGGTCTATCACCGTAGAGCCGATCGTCGCAATGTGTATCGCAGCGACCTCATGTAGGTATTTCCGATATATCTGATCGTTACCCGGCATCGTGCGTGCTCTCGATCACTAGCTTGGAAAGAGGTTGCCAAGAGTTCCATCAGCCTGTTGGAACGGAATCCCAGCATGAGTGTGCATGGCAAAACTGGTGCGCGATGTGAAATTCATATCGGCCAAACCGGTCGACGTATCAATGACCGCTTAGAACATGCCGCTTTGATAAAGAATACAATTGGGACATATCGGCCGCTTAAATCTGGGTTTATCGGATAAATCTGAATTGTCAAATTTTTACTGTCGAGTGTTTATCGGATGTTTTAGGATTTATCCAAAAACACGGAGTCCTAGATATGATTAATCATAGATATGATATCAGAGCAAAAGTGTAGGTTGAAATAGTTTCATATAGAGCCGATTTAGTGTGAAGAATAATCAGGCAATAATAATAAAGGTGTAAAGGCGTTTATTGACGGCCCTAAGCGACGAAGCACTACAGCGACATTCAAGACAGAGCGCAGACTCGCAGCACGAGGGCGTGTTCTAGGAGATGAGCCGAAGAGGACGACCCACTAGGAGGCGCTCGAGAGGACTACCCATTACAGGGCTCCAACGCTTTGCTACAATTACCCCGAGTACGAAAAGGGAGCCGCCTGGCGACCTAACAGCTTGTCGCTCTGAGTGGGTCATGGGAAGGCTTGAGGAACTCCACGTTCACAATGTCGCGCCCTCGAAGGCGCATGTCGGATGATGGGTCAATGGTTTCTATCAGGTAGTTGACCGGGGATGTCCTTTCGACGACACAGTAGGGGCCTTCGTATTTGGGCAGTAGCTTGGAAGAGAGCCCAGTTGCACGTGGGCGCCGAAGTGGTGGTGTCACCGCGAATGGTTTTCTGCTGCTTTTGGTCATGCGTAGTAAAGGTCTTGGCAAGCTCACGACACTCCTCAGCAAGTCTGGCTGTGGCAGAAAGGGGCGCACACTCAGATCGATCCGTCTTGTACGGGAGGATTGTGTCAATTGTGTGCGATGGGTGCCTGCCCTACAATAGGAAAAAGGGTGAGAAACAAGTGGTGCTTTGAGGGGCGGTATTGTAGGCGTAGGTGACGAAAGGCGGAATGGCATCCCAATTTGTGTTATCAGCGGCGACGTACATCGAGAACATGTCACCGAGCGTGCGGTTAACGAATTGGGTGAGGCCATTCGTCTGCGGGTGGTAAGCAGTAGTTTTGCGGTGAACAACGTTGCACTCTTTGAGAATGGCTTCGATGACTTCCGACAAGAAGACACGGCCTCGATCGCTGAGCAGCTCCTGGGGTGGACCGTGGCGTAGCATGAACCGGAGAAGCAGGAAGGAGACAACATCGCGCGCTGTAGCCGGTCGGAGGCCAGCAGTTTCTACATATCGCATAAGGTCGTCTACAACGACGATGGCCCAGCGGTTACCAGCCGACATCAGAGGAAGTGGCCTATACAAATCGATGCCAACGCACCTAAACGGCCGGTCAGAGGAAGGTAAAGGTTGCAGACCTGCTGGCGACAGGTGTGTTGAGGTATCGCGGCGCTGACAATCGATGCAGGAGCGAACGAACTTTTGCACGTAGCGGTACATCCCTCGCCAAAAGTACCGTTGGCGAATGCTATGGTGTGTTTTCGATACCCCAGAGTGCGCACATTGCGGATCGCAGCAGAAAGATTCGCATATGTCAGAACGCAGACTGCGGGGTATTACTAGTAGCCACTGACGGCCGTCGGCGTTGTAATTGCGTCGGTGAAGGAGGTCCCCGCCAAAGGCGAAATGGAGAGCTTGACGGCGCAATGCGTGAATGGATGGTGTTGCCGATACATCAGGGGGCACGTCTATCAGCGAAGCGATCCATTGATCCTTGCGCTGTTCGGTAGCGATAGTGTGAATGTCGATGGAAAAAACGGCATTGCGAGACACTGAGTTGTGGATATTGTCGTCAGGCAAGCGGGAGCGCGAGAGTGCGTCGGCGTCAGCATGCTGCCGTCCGTTACGGCACAGCACGCGGATATCGTACTCCTTTAGGCGAAGTGCCCAGAGAACTAGTTGGCCTGAAGGATCCTTCAATGACGACAACCAGATAGCGCATGATAGTCGGAGATGAAATCAAATGGGTGACCATACAAATAAGGTCGGAATTTTGTAAGCGCCCAGATGATCACCAGCCATTCCCTTTCGGTGACGGTGTAATTGGTCTCGCCTTTAGTAAGCGTACAACTTGCATATGTCATGACATACTCAGGGAACCCTGGTGTGCGCTGCGCAAGGACAGTGCCAAGGCCAACACCGCTGGCGTCTGTGTGTACCTCTGTAAGGGCCGTAGGGTCGTGGTGGCGTAGTATGGGAGGCGATGTCAACAAACGACGGAGCTTTGCAAAAACGTCGTCGCGCTTTTGCAAAGCGGCGATATGATAGTCGCGAAGTTTCGAATGAAGCGCCGAAAGTAGGAACACAGTCCTACGAAACTGCGCTGTTCTTTGACGGGCGTAGGTTTCGGGAACTCGGTCACGGCCCCAAGCTTGGCTGCATCGGGGAGAATTCCGTCCATGGACACGACGTGGCCAAGTATTGTCAGCTGCCGGGCTACAAATCGGCACTTCTCTCGATTCAGTTGCAGACGAGCGTTGCTCAAACGCGTTTAGTGGGATGGCTCCCAAGCGACCTGGTGATGATTCCACGACAAGCGGTTCGTAGAAGCGCCCCAAGAATGTGGATTCCCGCGATACCATGGCATAGTCTGTCGAAGGGCCACATGCTTTCGCCGAACACGCCTTAGAACTTACAAAGTGCCCTTCAATTTTTGGAGGAAACTATAAGGACACAAAGAGGAAACACACGCAGAAAATGTTTCTACGGAGTGTTCACTCGCGATGTCTGGATGTGCGACGTGTTGAATGAGCAGCGCGGCGAAAGTTAGGGAAAGTGCTTTATTCGGACTGCTGCGGCGTTATTTGAAATTCGAGAGATTTGTCGACATTCGAGTATTGTTGTCGCTAATCTACCACGCGCTCAACGCAGCATCAGCCCCGAGGAGTCACGAAGAGCCCCGACGCAGCGTCAGGGCTCTTCGTGAGCATTCTAGTACGTCTTCAAACTTTTTTCCTGGGTTCATGTCTTTTTCCTGGTTTCTAGCGCACTATTCGAAATATAAATGGGACTGGAGGAAGCTGGCTTTAGACTCTTTTGCTTACGAACGTTAATCACTGGCTGATTCATCTATTAGCATACTTATGTGTCTTAACAAACTGCGACTGTTCGTAGACAATGTTAGTATGTAGAATTTGGATGGCGCTAAAGTGATGACTGTTTTGTTTGCTTTGTTAATAATGTTGTCACGGACTCTCATTTTTCCCTGTCTTTCTTTTACACCCCTTTCCGCTACCTAATTACAGCGCATGAAATCGGAGCCTTCCTTTGGGTAACCTCCCGGTATTTCCTTTATGTTCTCTCTTTTTCTATGCGCCTTAAATTGCCAGTAGTACGCATTAGCGTATATATCACTGGAAACTAAATGAAGAGTTTTCCGATGGCAATGAAGCGCTAGCAATTACGTTTAGAGATAGCGGTGCACTCCATGTTTTGTTTCTAGAGTAATACCACTTGTGAACACCAATAAGAGGGTGCTTTAGTTGCGACCAAAATGTTGATCTTCGTGAGGAATGCGAGGCTCATTCCGGCGTGCGTAAAGATAGGAAAAGTTGAATTTTCTCTGTTCGAGATGGCGTCTTGCTGAAAAAAGGAACGTTAAAGCCTATTATGCCTTGAGTTACTGACCTGCGGTGGAATATTTATGCTAACGTACGACACCTCTTAGATACGTCGTCTTTGGTTTCAATGCTTATTAGAGAAGTGGTAACAATTGCCAAATCATAGTGCCACTCCTCAAAATTTTCTTTCACAACGTTCACAGAACGTTCACAACGTTCTGTGAACCCTACATTTTGCACGCTTTTACTTCGACACGCAAAAAAAAGAAGGTGAATTTAATAAGCGCGAGCCATCCTTAACGATAGATAATATTCTTAGGTATGATCTTGAGGCCACAGATCTACTAGCCTGTCCGAAGCTCTTGCACACGCAGAAGTGTCGAAAGATGTCACTTGTATTGAGGTTTTGAAATCTTGTCGTTTGAAGTTTATTTTGACATCATAAGAAAACAAGTTACAGTTCATAAGTGGAATAAGAAAGGAGAATTTGAAGGGCTAGTTTCTTTTGCCAGACCTGATATTATTAGAACTAACAGGCAATAATGCCAAGGAAAGTAGATGGGGTGTTACTTGTAGCAATCAGGATATAAATGTGAAGAAAGTAAAGTGCATGAAAAGATAACTTGCCGCCGGCAGGGACCCTGCTGGCAGCTAGTTATCTTTTCGTGCACTTTACTTTCTTCACATTTACATCGCAATTACTACAAGTATTGTCCCCTATACTTACCCTGGCTTTCTTGACTGTTAGTCCTAATTATAGCTGATAAGTGTTACAGAAGGTGCGCTCAACGTAAATATTATCAGGGGGACTTCATATCGACATTGTAATAATTGAATACAGGAAAGGCAAGTGGCGAGCAATAGAAAAGTCTGTCGTAAACACGAATGGGCAAATAATTAGGGGTGTGCGAATATTCGAAAGTTTCGAATATTCGTCGAATGTTACATTCGAAATATTCGTATTCGATTCGAACATCGTGTATTCGAAAAGTTTCGAATATTCGATAACTTTGATTATTCGAAAAATTAGAATATGCGATTCGATTATCATGCATAAAATAACTCGTCTTCTACATTTTTGCTGCGTTCGTATAGCTAAAAACGTTGCCGAAAGGAGCGATAAACGTCGTAAGTACACGGAGGCACGATATCTGCCTGCGACGAGCGCCCCAATACGTATGATTTATTGCTGGTGCATCTCCGACGTGCAGCGCTGTTGGCGATCATGCAACCGTACATTTTCAATAGTATGCGGCCGTAACGTGCAGCACTACCACTCGTTCACTATGGGGGACCACTTCTGAAGAAAGACAGTGACCCATGTGACTGGTGGCGGACTATAGTCACCTTCAGATACCCCAGTCTGGCAAAGCTTTGCCCCATGTACCTCCCTATACCAGCCACTTCTGTTCCAAGCGAGCGTGCCTGTTCATTGGCAGGGGGATTGTCTCTGTTAGAAGGGAGCGCCTGCTGCTTGATCATGTGGAGCAACTCATAGTTCTTCATGATAACATATAGTCATTACTTTCATTGTGCCGTGACATTTGCTTGTGTTGTGATGTGCATTGTGCTAGTCTGGACATTGTGTTCTGGAGATAGCAGTGTATGTTGTGTTGCCAGTCAGGCTGTTAATGTTTTTTTTTTCAAATAGCTATATGTTAAATAAAATATTGTTACTGTGGAGGCATTTTTCCTTTGATATTCGATATTCGATTCGATATTCGAAGGTGGATATTCGTATTCGATTCGTATTCGAAAAATTTGATATTCGCACACCCCTACAAATAATACAATAGGAAGCATATATTAACAGCACAGTAGAGAAAGCAAAAATATATTCCATAGTAAACAGCTGAACGTGAATTCAAAATTTGCAAGGCATAGAACAATGCACACAAATCTAAAAAAAAGCCAGCAAGTAAGGATATTACTGTAAAAAGTGAGAATAAGAAATCACAGTGAAATAAAAAGAACGAGAAAGGTGATACCCATTAATGTTAGCATAAAAGTTCAAAAAAAACTTGGCCCATCTCCCCCCAAGGGAACCCTGATGGGATGCGAAGCAGCAGCGGTGCGCACGGCGTTGACCCGGTTGAAACGGGCGTCGACGAGGGTGCTGGAAGAACGGTTTGAAGCGAAACTCGGTGTAGCATCGGTCGAGGGTGACGCTACCGCGTCTTCCGACGTCCTCTCCCTCGCAGATAAACGAGCCGAAAGAGTGTTTCCACTCGACGTGCGGTCGAGCGTTGCGGGCGGTGGAGAGGGTGAAACGAGAGAGAAGTGACACGTTCAGAGGTGTTGCGAGCGGGCGGAGCAGCCGGCAGCTGCGGGCGCTGCGGCGAGCATGCTGCGGGTGAAGGAGAGAGTGACGTCAGCGCGCATCTGCGAGGGAAGCGTGCGAGAGGAGCGTGACGTCAACGCCCAGCTGTGGCGTGACCTACTTGGCAACGCTCCAACACCTACGGCGAGGGGAACGCGTTGCGGCGCATTCGTACGGACGCACGTAACGTACGGCATTGAACACGTGAGTCAAAGAGCTGCTTCGCATCTAAAAATTCCTTATTTGTGCTTTCAATGTTATTGCCACGCCCGCTTCTTCTTTTCTTCTGATGTATTCGGGTTTGACCAGCAAGGGCGGATATCAACGCTCGACGCTGACCACGCCGTAGTGTTCGAGAAGCTTCGCGAGTGTAGTAGATCGTTTTGTTAAGATTGCACGCAGGACGAGAATAGTCTCGATTATTCCCATGCACAACCAGTGATAAGACTGGAAAGTTCAATGCGTGATGTGTAAAAGACGGCGCATCCCAGCCATGAGCAGTTGATCGACGGTCGACGCTCTGTTCGCCGCTATTAGTGTATTGCTGTAGTTTGACTTTCAGTTTCCCGGCCACAAGTTCGGCCAAATAAACAGTTTCTTCTCGGACGTGCTGACTGCTGACTTCGTCGACGTCACGACCACGTGATATCTGTCACGTGTCATTGTGGCAACTTTTAATGAACACAGGTAGATAGCTACAAAGGTAAATACCAGAAAATAGGGCTGTCTGTTTACCATAGTTGCCGTGAACCACTAGCGATAGTACGCTTTGTTGTAAGGAGAATCTAGTCAAATAAGCATTTATTAGATAATGGGATGGTATACTTTTTAATTCAATATCATGCTGACTCACCCGTAATATGAGCGTACCTACTGATATGGCATGATGCCAAATACCATATGCCATATCACTCGATAAGTGATATGGCATGATGCATGAGGTGAATACTGAGATTATTGTAGATACGTGTAACGGAGGGTCTCCGTTGACTGAAGGTGATAATCCTAAAATATTTATTCTGCAGATGCGCAATCTTGGACAGATGAACTCTATAACTGTTTCCCCAGGAAGAGCGATCATTGGTCATCCAGAAGACCATTGGTCATCCAAGGCTGTGTGGGTACAGAATATCTTATTACATGTGATAATTTACTGGAACATTCCTTGATTGCATCAATGATTTTATCACAAAGCTTGCGGGAGGCTGAATAGCAAACTATCTTTTAAGACATATCTCCAATCAGTGTGAGAAATGGTGTTACGAAATTTGTCAGTCCAGAATCCACCTTTACTGGTTGTCTTCAGTTTATGTTTCACGGAACTATCCACCAAAATAAACACGGGATAGTGGTCATCAAAAAGCGACAGTCGACAACACCAGCAGAGTTATGTTTAAAGAGATTCTCTCAAATGTGATCAATGAGCGTGCTAGTCCCACCAGGAACATTGCGTGTGGAAGTGATAAGTGAGCACTCAAGCCCATGACCTTGAAAGCATTTCAATTTCCGAGCACGAGGTGTCAACAATAACAGTAATGTTTATATTGATGTCGCCCATGATGATCGCGTCAATGTGTTCGTTGTTATTTGGACTGAGCGCTTCATCAAAGGTAGATCATAAGTGATGGTATGGTGAGGATGGCGAACTATAAATGCGCCTAGTTTTGTTTTCTATTATACTTGGCGGCCGCAAACTGCGTGGGCGCTATCGATGATCGCAACGATAGCCACTGGGATCAAAACTTCGACAAGCAATAGTTTAGTGTTCGCTGCGTGCCTTCAGAAATGCGTAATCACTATCCATGATTCTCCGTGAATGCGCCAGGGTCATTCCGCAGCAGATGCGGTGTTCGTCAGTAATATTTGTCACTCAAATCAGCAGGTTCGTTTCGACTCTAGACGCAGGCCGCGCTCGCTTTCAGAACTTCGTAGACGGACGCTAAGATAGTGTTTATTGGTAACCACGGCTTCGTCCAATGCGGATGCGGCAATCACTAGCGTCATTTTCTTTTTGTGTAATGCGCACGCAATGTCCCAAAACTCAAACATGGTGAGTGCTGTTCAAGATGAAGAGCTTCAGCCGCAGACCACATGCTCGCATAATACTCGCTTGCTACAATGTGCTGGACGCGGGATTACTTGCCGGCCATTTTTCTGGCAAACAAATTATCATCACGTGTGCGTGGTGGTGTTGGTGGATAGACTCAGAGCACGTTTCGGCTTGACACACGGGCTTCTTGAGCCGTGGTCACATGGCAAACGAAGTCGCGAATGACGAAAATTGCGTCTTTCACACTGCTCCTATGCAAAATAAGTACTGGGTTAACGTATTTATCAAGAAAATGGGAATATATTGATGTGATAGAAACTGTTTATTGCTTTCTTGATATTTCGATAATTAGGCATTTGGTTAAATCAGACGTTTTTTCTGGTCCCGTGAAATCCAGATTAACGAGCTTTTGATGTAGACGTATGTAGTTCTAAATGCATAATACAGTAAAATTCCACTTGAACAGTCGTCAGTTAAACGAAATATTCAGTGGTATGAACTTTTTTTTTTAAGTCCCCCACCAAAGCGCCGCTGGAGCCAATGCTACCGCATTTCAGTTTAACGAAATTAGTAGAGAGCGCATTTCAGTCTTACGAACATATCTTGTGATACAATTCCCATGCCTCTCACGTCATATTGATCAGAAATTGCCTGAAATACTGGGTACGGACAGCGCCTTGCATTTTGAGTACTATGTCACCTGTGATTATGGCGTTGAGACATGTGCCGCTCTGTCTGCAGAAGCAATTATTGCGAGCGTCCTACATCAGAAAGAAGAGGACGAGGAGGAAGCAGCTCTTGTAGAGAAAGGATCAAGAACTTCAGCTAAGGAAGCACTAATGCACTGGAAGTACGTGTAGTCCTTCGCTGCCCAGCAGAGTATTGTGCCAGAGAAGGTTAATGAGAGCATGGTCACAGAGAATGAATTCATGACAGCTGCAGTCCTTTGTGCACAAGTGGAGCAAAAGATTACAGCATATTTAAAAACATGCTCAATAAGCGAAAACTGGCATTCAAAAAAGAAGCATTGCCAAGTGGGGTTCAAATTTCATTTCAACAACTGTTTTCTTTAACCCTTGATAACAAGCTGCTACACAGCTATTTCCGTTAAGTGAACTTTCACATTAAACTAAATTTTTTCTGGGGTTCCTTGAAACTCGTTAAAGTGAAGTTTCACTGTAACCGTTCTTTCCTCCACAGCACCCTCGGCGCATTCCAGTGTGAAATAAAAATTGCTTCATTCATTCATCCACAATGTCATTCAAGTTTCCTGCGCTGTCTTTTTAAACGGGATATTTTGCCGAAACGTATAAGCAAAAAAAAAAATTCGCAGGTCTCTTTCTGTATTCGCTTAACAGGAATTGTTGGCGAATGCTTTTCTGCACCGAATGTGGTTTTACGCTGGCTCCAGCATCGGTGGCATTAGAAGCTTCCTGCAGCTCACCTAGTTTTACGCCGCCTGCGTGATTGGCCCACGAATGAACAAGCGACTATGTCTTTTGATGTCGTCGGTACGTGGTGTCATAGATGTCATGGTGCCGCAGCACATTTTCGTGATCTGTGATGTCATGATGGTGAAACAACCAGGCGATGATTTTTTGCATCATTCATGTTTATGCCGACGGTCAATTCTCGTGTCTGATGGGGAATCTACGTCTTTCTCCTTAAAAATCTCGAGTTAATTCAAAGGCTAACTAGAGGCGGCATCACAAGGGTTCGCTACACGCGTGAGCGCACATGTAGCAGCAGTTGCCAACTGATATTTTTGGATGTATTGTGGCGCGAACACCAAGCAACCCGTTATTTCATTGTTCGTGAATGAATTTTGCGAGAAACAAAACCGTGTATAAAGGGCGCTTGCAATTAGGGTCACGATAGGTATGGTGTGAGAGTGTAAGTTTATTTAGAAATAGCTTCAAGCAGATCTGATTAAGGGTCAAGGATTATTAGAAAAAAATATGTCCGAATTCGATGGCTAATTTGCATTGCCTGTTGTAGAAAGAAAGAACAAAAAAGAAAGAAGTTATATGTGCCTGACACCCTCATTAGGTTTGAGGATATCAGCCAGGGACTGCTGGCCCATGCCTGCAGTGAAGCTGTAGTGACATACCCTGGTCACACGGGTAAGCTTAACCGTCGTTATACCTTACTCCAGTTAGCGGACGTAACCACAGTTACCGTAAAACAGGCAGAGGCCCTGTCACTCGTTTGCAGCGCTTCCAAGCGTTCTTTAGTTCATACATGGCTGCGTTCGTGCAACACCGCCATAGCACCGCCTTGTACAAGGCTTCACGCTCGAATATGGACGCGTCAGCAGCGTGTTTTGATGCGCGTCTATCAAATAGCGTGAAGGCCTGTTCAATGAACGAACGCAGCCGTGTATCAATCTCGTGAAATGCACACGACATTTTTGCAGCACGGACAAACTTTGACCTCAGAGCCGTTAATGTATCTTCCCGAATGCGTATCAACGCCTCCGCCGTCGCCACGGTCCAGTTGACACGCTTTTGGCTCGAGATTTCGCTGGTAGTCGAGCTGCTCGCGTCCGAAATGGGGGCCGCCATGTTGTCAGTTTACGGCGCTAACAGGATTTGGCTACCTCCGTTTACGAAAACGGTCGTTAGCGGATTAACTGCGGTTAGGGTTGTCGTGTGACAAGGTACAACAGCCGTTAGGGTTAACGGCCGTCCTACTTAACTGTGGTTAGACTACCCGTGTGACAAGGATATAATAGGGCAATGCGACACATAACTCTTGATAATGTTATGTACACTTGGTTGTACAATAGGTTTGTTGCTTAATACAGTTACGGTCACCTGAACCCTTATTACCAGCGTCCAAAAACTTTGGCGAAGTTTGCACTAAGCCGCGCAAGGGTTGAAACACCGAAACTGGACGATTATGAAGACTAATCTGGTAGCTTCTAGGTTGCTTCTAGGCCTTAGCTAAATAATACAGCTTGTTTCTAGGTTGCTTCTAGGTCGTTGCTAGGCTTTAGCTAGGCGATGCTATGTTGTACCTACGTTGATTCTCCGCGCAAAAAGGTTCGAGTTAAACCACAAACAGTCACAGTCATGACACGGATGTCCAAATTGAAGAAACAGAACCTCTCGCTGAAAGCAAGCGTTCGCACCTTTCATAGATCTACAGGCGCGTCATCGTTAGCGTAGGCCTTCCATCGCTTCGGGGTCTTCTCGCTGCCAACGTTGCCTTTCGTGTTCCTTAGTATTCTCTCGCACGTACTCGTGGTCTTCAGCTCGCCGCCGTGGCATCGCAATCGTTTGTTGGGCTAACTGTTGCCTCCTTCATGTTTAGTGGACCAGTGCGGAGTGGTAGGATTTACCCAATTTCTTTGGCACATACCCGTTCTTGATAATGAGTAGTGGGATTTACCGAAAATTTGTGGCACTTAACCATTAATGATGATAAAATTTTTCTGGTTCGCCGGGCAATTAATGACTAGCAATAGGGTTTCGCTGGTAAAAAAATTCCCTATGTTAACGTGTGAAGCGAGTGGTGCTGATGCCTTTTTTGGCGCTATTTCCTGGCGACGTAAAACTATAGCGAATAGGTTGACCTCTCGTTTCCGCAAGATAGCGCAATAAAAGGTCTAAAAAAAGTTCAAAAATTATAAAGCTCTTATAACAGAGTAGTGATCGTTATCGTTAATGGTCGTGTAGGAGAGATATGTTAATAAGGATTCATTTCATTGAAGGAAAAGTTGTGTCAGCCCAATGCATATTCATTTCGAACCAGGTTCGTTCCCTGCCGACGGCGAGCTGTGTTTGCTTGCCGTTTAATTTCTTCACATTTACATCGCTATTGCTAGGAATAACGTCCCCTATACTTTCCTTGGCTTCATTCTCTGTTGGCTTACACTAAGATTAGGTCTAACAAAGAAAAGCGAGCCCTTCAATACCGCTTCTTTCGCTAGTTAAAATGGCCACTGTAAGAAGCGGATCTAGTTTCGGTAGCTGGTCCCCGCCGTCGTCCAACACTAACGATTTCCAGTGAGGAGAACGCGTTCTCTCGGAAGATAGGATTATTTACGAGGTTACATGAGGAATCAGATCATCAAATTAAGCTAACATTTTGTACAAGTCTCTGGCTTTAGATCCCTGATTCTGCGAGCACTGAGACGCTAGGGAATCTGCTCGAGATGTCCAATGGGGCTGCAAACGCACCACACAATTGTGTCGTACATGTCCACGCTTCGGCGACTCGATTCTGTGAACACCAGGCGACGATGTTGAGTCAGGGGGGTTGTTGAGTGCGGAGATCTTTGATGACGGCCATTGCCTCGAGCACCTGAAAACGCTTAAGCTCGCGTTGAGGTACCCCATCAGAAGACACAGAAAGTGAACATAGGAAATGAGCGTTTGTTTTCTACGTAGTACCAACTGTTTGGCCAGCGACGAGTATACTTACCATGTGCCATTACTTAAAATAAATTGAGGGACTCAGAGGACCCTACAATAGCTATAGTGTGGTTGCAAGTAGTTGCAAATACAGCTAGGAACACGGGATTTGGGGTTCAGGTACATGCACAGGGTCGACCACAGTTATGGTGAACACCTCACTAGAATTCAAGCTGTTAAAACTGAAATGCCTGTTCTGCTTCACGGGGGAAATTCCCGTTATATAAAGCCTAATCATGGGGTCCATATCCGCATTAATAATTTTACAAATTATATAATAAATGGAAGCTTCTATGAGGTCCTAGAAACTAATTAGGTGTTTTCCTTAGATGTGGACTACATTGTACAACAGTAAACTACTGCAGTGTACAGTACATTTAGTCTCAAATTAAGGTAAGCGAAAGGGTGACGTCCCTCTCTGGCTTATTTTTTGGAAGCGAATCGAGTAAGCTAAAGAAACGTGCGTAACCCATGCGCCGCAAGCGCGAAGCGTACATGGTTGGTTATCGTTCTTCATGAGCTAAAATTCTGACAGCAGAGTAGCATAAGTGGACATCGATTAAAAACTGCACCAAAGCTAGAAGTCCCGCTGAAACAACGGATCGTGGGAATCTATTTCATAGGACCCCGTCACCGAGTTGATGCTTATTCTGCACATTTGGCAAAGCAAAGTGTCTTAAAAGGTTTCTATGTCTGTTTTCGTTGTAAATGATAGATATAGACTTTGAACCATCTGTGACGCATGCTAGCATACCAAGGGTATGCGGGCATTCGCCACATGCGATTGTGGAAGGGGTGTTATGAGCTACTCGTCACAAATTTCATGTTGTACATGCAAGCATCTATAGGCACCTACGTGCTTGCGCTGCAGATACTCTAAAATACACGTACACTTACTCGCCCACAACAACGTTAAACTTCTATCATCGCGTTAAGTGCGCGTGAATACCTAAAGAATATGCTGTTGCGAAAATTTTAGGGTAAGACGTTTTTGTGAATACGGACCGAGTTCGGAACCACGTTAGCGACTGCGGTAATAACTGCACTTTCGTGAACTCCCTCTGATTTACTACTACAAGTGTTTTATCTCCTTTCACCACGATAAAATTTTCCCAAAGGTCTCTTGTTTATTAGCATGGTCAGAATCATAACAGCCGAATTGACACAGCATCTTCAGAAGTCGTTTTACATGGCCGACCAGTCTGTCGCGGTTCTGAAAATGAGTACTAGCTACATTGACTCAACCTGCATATGAACAAATACCCGAGATTCTACACACATAAGAAACGTGGGTGGAGTTTATGGCTCCACTTTATTCAGTGAAATAGCGTACCTTATTTTTGCGTACGCATAAAAATATTGTTTAGCATGAACTGCAGTTCTCCGTACTCCTTTATTGTTCTGGCTTGTCGAGTCATCGGGTGGTAATCGGAATGAGCTGCGCATTCATCCTTTATTGTCAATGATGATGACGCGAGAAGCCTGGTATCGTTTTTTTAAGATGTAGAGAAGCCTTGGGACATGGTAATGGGTTACCCTCTCCAGCGCCTTCTAGAGGGTCGTCCTCTTTGGTTGCTTGAAAAAGAACGCCGCTCGCGCAGCGAGTTCGTGCCCTGCCGTGACTGTCGCCATTACTCATTGTCGTTGAGTGCTGTCTATTAAACACCTTAATTTGGTGGAGGTGCTGGGTATCATCAGCGTTTTGGCCGTCATCAGCGTTTTTGGCCGCCCAGCAGTTCGTAAGCTGCAAGCCGAACAGCGCTTACGTGAACGATCTCAGCAGGCCGGTGAATCTTCATAAGTTATATCGAAGACGTCCCTCGACTTGTGTAAGAAGGCCAACGGAACCATGTCTGAGTCTGACAAGATCGAGAACGTAATGAAAGGCATTGACGGCGATGCCTTCACCGTGCTGCTCGCCAAAAACCCTGGCACAGTGGCCGACGTCATAACGCTGTGCCAGAGCTACGAGGAGCTCCGCCGGCAGCGTTCGATGACCCGTCGCACCCCATCACGCGACGCAGAGCTTGCTGGCTTGGCGGCAATATCTGACCAGGCCGCGTTGCTGGCAGAAGTCAAGTCATTAGTGCGCGAGGAAATTGCACGCCAGGTCTCCCTCCTCGCCTTTGCCCACCCGCCGCACGTTCAACAGCCGTCGACCACCCTTCTTCCTCCTCTCCGCCGAGCGATTGAACAGGAAATTGCGGAGGTCATGCCTGAGTACCACCCGCAACCTCCGGCTCCTGCGCCCCAGAGTTACCCTCCAGTTGTCGTCAGGACGCCCCAAGTAATTCCTGCGGCTGCTGCCCCAATGAGTTACGCCGAAGCCGCCGCTAGACCTCCATTCTTTGAGGCGGGTGTGCCGGCTACATATGCTGACCCCATCCCTCGGCCCCGACTGCAGCCCACCATGCAGCCATTTCTGCAGCCGACCCGTCATTCACGTCCTGCGACATGGGCAGGACCTACCCCGGCGGACCGATGGCGCACCCCCGACAACCGGCCCATCTGCTTTGCTTGCGGGTACGCCGGTCACGCGGTACGTTATTGTCAACGCGTGCAGCCGCCTCGAGTCGCGTCACCTGTCACCAGCCAGTCAAGCCGTGCATTCTACGACCCACCTCCACCTATATCGCCGACGTCACGCCCACCTCCAGCTACTCGCCGCTCTCCGTCTCCACGACGTCGATCACTGTCACCAATGCGGCCACGTTCGGTCGCACGAGAGCAGGAAAACTAGTCGTCGCAGTCCAGGAGGCAAGGGCCTCGACGCTATCGAACTGTGAAAAGCCCTCAGCGAAGTCCATCGAATGTAATCGACGTGCTTGTGGACGGTGTTCGCGCATCGGCCTTTATCGATACTGGAGCCGCTGTATCCGTTATGGACGCAAAACTTTGCCGCTTACTTCGAAAAGTGATGACGCCACTTTCTGGGATGTCCCTCCGTACCGCGAGCTCCAAGAGTATTCATTCTACAGCAGTATGCACTGCTCGCGTCGTCATTCAGGACGTTCTGTACGACGTCGAGTCATCATAATTGCGGCATGCTCTCACGACGTCATCCTGGGATGGGATTTCCTCTCCCGCCACGACGCCGTATTCGTTGCGCACCAGCGAAATCGAACTCTCACCGTTCTCACATTTGACGCCGACAGACAGTCCACCGGAGTGAGCAAGATCCTCGTCAAAGACGATACGAAAGTGCCTCCAAACTCGTCAACGGCTGTGTCGGTCTACTGCGCCGGTCTCTCCGACCATTGCACTCCTTTCGCCATCTGCCCGCGTCTGCACTAGGAAAGGGGTGCTGGTACCTTTCGCGACCGTGCGAGTCACTAGGGCAGCACCGGTATTTTGGTACAAAACCCACCCCGTGCATTGTTACGTTGGCTCGAGGGGAATGTCTCGGCAAAAGGGGAACCCGTTGAAGACGCACAAGTTCTGGACGCACCCGATGACTCGCAGGTGTACCAGTTCCCGCACCATCAGTGCTGTTTCCACGTCTCATTCGTCACCCACTGATGTATTTGGTCCCTTCCTTGCTGACAACCTTACGTCGGTCCGGCGTTCGCAGCTTCTGTGCTTGTTGGATGAATTTCGTCATTCTTTCAATGTCGGGCAAACATCCCTCGGCCGCAAGTCCGCTGTTACGCATCGCATCGACACTGGGCGCCCAACCACCACTGCGGCAACGTCCTTATCGCGTATCTCCCGCACAACGCCGGGTAATTAACGAGCAAGTGGACGATATGCTTCGACGCGATGTAATTCGGCCTCCGACAGCCCATGGGCGTCTCCTGTTGTTCTCGTTGCGAAGAAGGACGGTTCTGTGCGGTTCTGTGTGGACTACCGACGGCTCAACAAGGTCACCCGCAAGGATGTTTATCCACTGCCGCGAATCGACGACGCGATTGACAGCCTCCAAGAGGCAGAATTGTTTTCATCTCTCGATTTGCGCTCGGGGGTACTGCTAAAGTGCCCATGGCTGATGGACGCTCGACCAAAGACAGCCTTTGTCACGCCCGACGGCTTGTACGAGTTTCAACGTCATGCCGTTCGGTCTGTGTAATTCGCCGCAACCTTCGAGCGCATGATGGACACCGTTCTGCGTAACTTGAAATGGCACACGTGCATGTGTTACCTGGACGACGTCGTCGTCTTCGCTCCGGACTCTCCACGCATCTCCAACGCTACGGCATGTTTTGACACGTTTGAGCAACGCCGGCCTCCAACTTATTTGAAGAAGTGCCGATTTGCGGCACGGCAAATCGGCTACGTCGGGCCCAAATCCTCGGCTCCGTCGTCCAAAGACGAATCCGTCCCGATCCGGCCAAGCTTCGGGCCCGTGGCCGAATTTCCCAAACCTACGTCCGTCAAAGAACTGCGCAGTTTCGTCGGACTGTGTTCATACTTTCGACGCTTCATACGAAACTTTGCCACCATCATATCGCCGCTGACGAAGCTCCTTGGAAGTAACGGGCCCCTAAATTCGTGGTCGTCCGAGTGTGACGACGCGTTTGCAAAGCTCCGTCGTTTTGTTGACGTCTCCTCCCATACTACCGCAACTACGCCCTACGGCC